>NW_027256883.1:8182655-8277655 GCF_029215685.1 Pituophis catenifer annectens
TTCTCATCAGCTGTTGGGCTGACATCTGCATAAACAGAGGGATAGAATCAAGATCAGGTAAAGTGTTAATACCACTTTACAATGCCTTGGTAAGACCACACTTGGAATATTGCATCCAGTTTTGGTCGCCATGATGTAAAAAAGATGTGGAGACTCTAGAAAGAGTGCCGAGAAGAGCGACAAAGATGATTAGGGGACTGGAGGCCAAAACATATGAAGAACGGTTGCAGGAACTGGGTATGTCTAGTTTAATGAAAAGAAGGACTAGGGGAGACATGATAGCAGTGTTCCAGTATCTCAGGGGTTGCCACAAAGGAGAGGAAATCAAACTATTCTTCAAAGCACCTGAAGACAGGACAAGAAACAATGGATGGAAACTAATCAGGGAGAAAAGCAATGTAGAACCAAGGAGACAGAACAATTAACCAGTGGAACAACTTGCCTTCAAAAGTTGTAAATGCTCCAACACTGGAAGTTTTTAAGAAGAGATTGGATAACCATTTGTCTGAAGTGGTGTAGGGTTTGCTGCCTAAACAGGGGGTTGGACTAGAAGACCTCTAAGGACCCTTCCAACTCTGTTATTCTATTCTATCTCCTTTCGGAGTGATGTTGTATTTATAAGGCATTGGACCTTGAGCAAAAATGAAAGGGCAATGATAGATTTTGTTCTGAATACGTTTCCTGTGCTTTTCAAGGGAGACGGAAATCGATCACACTTTAAATAGATGTTTTCCATATGTCTTGGGTGCAAGGGTGTTACTTGTACATGCGGCCGGAAGAGAAGCTGCTGCATAAAACATAGGAGGCACGGCCGTCTTTTAATGGGCTCTTTAATCTGTGGAGTTTAGGCATTATTTGGGATGAAGGGATTCTAAGAAATGAACATCTGGTATTAATAACTTCTGAACATGAAAAACTATAATGAAAGCCGAACCCATTGTCGCTGGCAGATGTGTTGCCGCTAAATAAGAAAGCAAGGAAGAGAGATCTCACAATAATGCCAGCTCGATTAATCCCCAGCAAAACAGAATTTGATTTTCATTCAGCTTGCATAATGCATTGATTCGTAACAATGGGTTGCCTTGTGCGATGTCTTTTCATATTTAGCTGCATTTTGGTAATGAATAGTCACATACAAACAGGCTCCCCCATTTCTCCCTTTTTCCTGCCTTGGCTTTCAAATTAATTGCCACTTTATTTTGACTGCCAGAGCAGCTCTCCTCTCAATGGCCAATATCATTTTGGCACCTAATGATTTACTGACAAAAGACAGTAGGAGCTGCGAAAATATTTGCAGTTTGTTTTTGTGATTCTTTTGTTCCAAAGGCAAGGATCCTAAGGCATTCGTGCCAAGTTGTCTCTGTGGAATTTGCTGAACTATAAATCCCAGAAGCAGTAATAGTAACAGAGTTGGAAGGAACCTTGGAGGTCATCTAGTCCAACCCCCTGTTCAAACGACCAGCTGTTTGCAAGGAATATAAATCTTTCCATTCCCCAGCATCCAGTCAGAGCTGAAGAAGCTTCTTGGATGAGAAGTGAAACATCTTCAAAGGAAAAACAAGAAAGTTCAGTTGCCTCCTGAAAAAGCATCTTTGGGATCTATATCTATATCTATATCTATATCTATATCTATATCTATATCTATATCTATATCTATATCTATATCTATATCTATATCTATATCTATATCTATATCTATATCTATATATGCCGCCCTTCTCATATATATATGCCATATATATATATATATATGCCCTTCTCATATATATATATATATGCTGCCCTTCTCCGGAGACTCAGGGTGGCTTACAATGCGTTAAGCAATAGCCTTCATACTTTTGTATATTTTTTAAAGTCAGCTTATTGCCCCCACAATCTGGGTCCTCATTTTACCTACCTTTGAAAGGATGGAAGGCTGAGTCAACCTTGAGCCTGGTGAGATTTGAAGTTGCAGTAATTGCAAGCAGCAGATGTTAATAACAGTTCTTTAGTCCACTGTACTATCAGGCTCTAGGTGGATATCTAAGATATCCACCTTAGAGTTGCTGAGGTTGAGAAACAATGATCTAGACATTAAGTTGTGTACTTGCAATGAATTCATTAACCAAAGGCTCATCTTTCCACACTGGAAAAGACCCTGATGTTGGGAAAGATAGGAGAAGCGGGTGGCAGAGGATGAGACGGTTAGATAGTGTATTTGATGCAATGAACATGAATTTGGGCAAATTATGGAGCAGGGGGTTGGACTAGATGACCTCCAAGGTCCCTTCCAACTCTATTACTGTTACATAGGAGGACATGGGGGCCTGACATGCTATGGTCCATGGGGTGATGAAGAGTTGGATATGACTCAGTGACTGAACAATAACATCTTTCCACAGTCAAAACTATCTCAGTGAGGGAAGCATTATCTAGTTGCTAGAACCCAAACATATTATTATTATTATTTATTGAATTTCTATACCGCCCTTCTCCCGAAGGACTCAGGGCGGTGAACAGAATAAGATTTCATATACATATAATAATTTATTATATTATATATTATATTATATATACTGGTGTATATATATATACACCAGTGGTGGGATTCAAATTTTTTTACTACTAGTTCTGTGGGCGTGGCTTGGTGGGCGTGGCTTGGTGGGCATGGCAGGGGAAGGATACTGTAAAATCTCCATTCCCACCTCACTCCAGGGCAAGGATACTGTAAAATCTCCATTCCCACCCCACTCCAGGGAAAGGTTTCTGCAAAATCCCCATTTCCTCCTGATTAGCTGGGACTTGGGAGGCAGAGAATAGATGGGGGCAGGGCCAGTCAGAGGTGGTATTTACCGGTTCTCCAAACTACTCAAAATTTCTGCTACCGGTTCTCCAGAACTGGTTAGAATCTGCTGAATTCCACCTCTGATATACACATGTGACAGTGAGACCCAGAGCCCCATCAAAAGAGGATTAGTAAGACTATGTTTTAGATATTACATCCCCATCAGACAAATGAATCCAAAATGGCTAACTAGAAAGAGAACAAGTATGCATGAAAAAAGTGAATAAATGAATCTTCCATAATTCATCATATAGTCAGCAGCCTTCTTCGCTTCCCAACACCCTTTTTTTAAAAAAATGACCCTGCAATCTCTTGCATCAGGATGGAGTTGGGCATGACTGAACGGAGCTGAGCGTTTACTGGACGGTGTTCTGTCCCCATCTCACACACGCACACAAACAGATAGTCAGGGGTTAAATAAAACTGGCAGACAACAAATTCTTTCGATAAGAGGCTTGGCAGCAACCCAGTAGCTGCTTGCCAAGAACTTTACTCAGAGGGAGTGGTTGTTCTCTGACAGATAAACCCAAACAAGATACACACAGTTCAAGAATTGTCAAGTCCAGTCCATATTAAATCCAAGGCAGATAACGTTGTTTCAAAGATACAATGTGACTCGCTAGTAGTTTGTTTTGTCCATCACAGAGTCTGAATGGCCACCTCACCCCCTTTTATCCCCTGTGGGGTGTGGTCCAGTGACTCAGCTTAATCTCTGGCACGCCTCCTCTTCTGCTGCGCGCGCCTGTCTCTCCGACGCTGGCGTGGATCCAGCCAAGACTTATCTCCGTCACTGTCTGACTGCGAGGAGATACCTGGCTCCTGGCCAATCTCTTCTCCTATGGGAGACACCTGAGGCATTGCCAGAGAGGAGGGTCCTGGAGAGGGAGGCCTGGCCAACTCCTCTCCTTCATGTTCGGAGCCTTCTCCCTCCGATAACACAGGCTCAGGTAACAGAGCCACAACAGACGGATGCCCTTCCAGATGCCTATTCGGAGTTCACAGCAGATATTTCCTCTTTGCTCCCAGAAATATCTGCCGCTACCCTAGGATCAAACTCACAGCCTCTTTATTGTGAGGTGAGAGTTCTATCTCTAGGCCACCATACCATGGGTGGGATTCAGCGAGTTCGGACAGGTTCAGGTGAATCAGATGCTAATTTTACATCTGGTTCACCAAACCAGTAGTTGCAAGGACTGGCTGGCCCCGCCCACCCTGCCCCTCCCCTCCCAGGAGTCTCCCTGCAGCCCCTTTTGGAACCCGTGCAGAAGCTCTGGGAGGGTGCAAAATGGACCTCCCGGAAGTCTGGAAATGGGCCTGTTTCCTGCTTCCGGAGGGCCTCTGGAGCCCAGGGGAGGCTGTTTTCATCCTCCCGGAGGGTTAGGGTTAGGGTTAGGGTTAGGAGGCTGAGTAGGCCACACCCACCCAGCAACCGGGCAGAGAACCAGTTGCTAAAATTTCTGAATCCCACCCTTGTGGCTTCTCAACACGGTATGTTCATAAAATTCTAAAGGCCTGCTTTGGGAACCTCAGGATTTCTTACACGGTTAAATACAGCCTAGCAGTGATTACAGAGAAGAAACAGAGACAGAGAAAGGCTCAACTCTGCAGCGTTCTAGAAGCTTCCTCCGCTGCTCTGCCTTCACGGATAGATTTGTCATACTTAAAACACACTTGCAAAAAGGACCAAGCTATGATTGCCTAATTAACATATGCAAATGGCTACGACTTGCATAAACAGCATTCCTAAGGGAATTTCTATTAGAAGGATGAACTGCATTGAGGGTGACAGTCTTTTTAGTGTCATTAGGGTAAATGAGGTGGTAATGGGCTGTGCCGATGATGGCAAAGTCAATAATTTATTTCTCCCTTCTCACTGGGGTAGCTTTTGCAAACAGCCAGGAATCTTAATTGAAATGTAAATGCATGATAAATGAGAAAAGGAGGGCTGGTGAAAAAGTGAAACTGGGAAAATGAAGGAACAGGAGCATCGAGGAAGGGTTTTAGGAAGGACGAGACAAGAGCGGCCAAAATTAAAAAAAAAAAAAAGAAAAAAGAAAAAGAAAGGAAGGAAGGAAAAAAGAGGCCCAACTGAGAATTAGTTCAAAGTTTAGAATAGCTTAGCCTGATCTTGCAGATGTGTGGTGATAACTGAAGAAGGCTAGAATCCAAAAACAAGATCAAAAGCCTTGTGCTGTGAAATTCAGGAATGAGATATCGCAAACTCCCTCTGGACAGAGAGGTAGACATATGCAAGCGTTGACTGAGGAGAAGAATACACGAGGGGAGACACGACGATTCAAAGCAACTGAGTCCGAGGTGTTTATTTATTTATTTAGCGTATGGCGATGTTACATTAGGCAGGCGACCACAATGCTAATGCATCTTGGCAGCCTTAGATTGCTAGCCCTGTTTGGTTCATAGAATAGAAAACATAGAATAGAGTTGGAAGGGACCTCGGAGGTCTTCAAGTCCAACCCCCTGCTCAAGCAGGAGATCCTATACCCATGATGGCGAACCTATAGCATGGGTGCCATAGGTGGCACGCAGAGCCATATCAGTGGCCACGAAAGCGTTGCCCTAGTTCCGGTGTTTTGGTGTCCCTAGTTCCGGTGGAACTGAAAGTCAGGAAACCAGCTGTTTCCAGCCTCCGAAGGGCCTCCAGGGGGGTGGGGAAGGCTGTTTTCGCCCTTCCCAGGCTCCTAGAAAGGCTCTGGTGCCTGGGGAGGGCGGAAAATGGGCCTACTGGGCCCACCATGCTATCGTGTGCTAAAAGCGGTGGGAGTGATGGGGGGTCATGCGTGCATGCATGGGGGCGGAGGGCATTGAATTATGGGTGTGGGCACGAGCACGCATGACTTCCCCCACATTGCCCCCACTTTTGGCACGCTACGGCAAAAAGATTAGCCATCACTGTCCTATACCATTTCACACAAGTGGTTGTCCAGTCCAGATTACAGATTAACAGAGTTGGAAGAGATCTTGTAGGTCATCTAGTCTAACCCCACCCACCCACCCACCCACCCAAGCAGGAGACCTTACACCATTTCTGACAAATGGCAGTCCAATCTCTTCCTGAAAGCCTACAGTGATGAAGCTCCCATAACTTCCAAAGGCGAGCTGTTGATTGTTCTCACTGTTAGAAAATTCTCTCAGGCTAGCTCTGGGAGTTAGGCTAACTCTGCCCACTGCCAGCAGTTTGTTCCTGACTGGCTCAAGGTTGACTCAGCCTTCCATCCTTCCAAGGTTGGTAAAACGAAGACCCAGATTGTTGGGGGCAATATGCTGACTCTGTGAACCGCTTAGAGAGAGCTGTAAATGTCACTGCGTTTTTGTATTTACCAGATGAGCTCTTATTTTTGAACTTTCAGACATGCCGTAGCTTGCCAAATTCTTATCTCTAAGCTAACTGCGCATGTCCACATTCCTTCACTTTCTTCTATCTTTCTTTGTTCTCCGGCCAAGAGAGATGGCCGAGAAAGCTTTGCCAAGATGTAACTAATTAGCTAGTGAGATGTTTTATTTTCTTTATAACAAATAAATGAGTTTTTTTTAGAAAACATATCTTCGGGTTTATTTTCTTAACATATACTTCAAGGAAAGGTCACAATCCATTTCTCTAAATCAAGGTGCAATTACCCAAAAGCAGAATGGGATTAATTGCCACCCTGACAGTAAAGCACTGTGAAGTGGTATATGCTGGTACGTCTAAGTGCTATTGCTAAAGTCAGAAGAAGAATAGAATAGAATTCTTTATTGGCCAAGTGTGATTGGATACACAAGAAATTTGTCTTGGTGCATACTTTCTTGGTGTATATAAAAGAAAAGATACATTTGTTAAGAATCATAAGGTATAACACCTAATGAGAGTCATAAGGAACAAATAAGCAATCAAATCATATTAGGAAACAGTTAGTATAAATCTTAAGGATACCAGCAACAAGGTTACAGTCATACAGTCATAAGTGAGAGAAGCAAACTACAACAAGGAAAGGACCTATCTCTTTGCAAAAAATCAACAAGCATCCAGCTCAGCTCCCAAGAAACTTTACTTTTTAAGCAAAAAAAAAAAAAAAAAAAAAAATTAAGATCACTGAGCTAAAAAAGATTATACAGGTAATGAACATTTCAATCACAAAATCCTTCTTCTTTTTCTTCCTTTCATTCTATCCATGATTGCACGACAGCTTCATAACATCCGAAGTATTCATTACAAATGTCAATATAAAAGCACATTAACTAGATAAAGTGAATAAAAGAGAGAAAGTAAATAATGAGTCTTTTAGAGGAATTGAAAAATCCTGGCTGGGTTTATACAACCTGTTTAATTTGAGTTAACAGAACACAAGGTTTTTACACAATATGCTTTGTTCCTACTGCATTTTTAGAAGTACAGTATTTCTCCTCTGAATTTTCAGTTCCAAGTGAAGAGAAAACTGTCAAAAATCCTAGGAACCAGCCTGGGTCCTGTACACCTCAGCAGGTTTATTCATGGATGAAGAAGTGAAGGAAATGCTTATCAAATTTTGCAGATGACATAAAACTGGAAGACAGACATCCTAGAAGACAGACAGACATTTTCAGATGACTTGATAAATAGATAGAAAGAAAAGTAAAGGTAATAGAGCAAAGAATGAGGGATAATGATCTGGTAATTGAAAAGATCTTGAAATAGTAGTTGGCTAGACATTAAATATAAGCCAGCAGCATGATGTGGCTGCAGAGAAGTAACAAATTCAATTTTAGGCCTGGCCTTCATAAATATAACTTCCAAATCATGAGACACATGCTGCATTTGATTCTACTTTGGTCAGATTCCACCTTCAGTGCTATGTTCCATTCCAGAAACATCTAGGATGGTCAAGAAATTAGAAGATAAGGTCTGTGGAAAGAGCTTGAGGGAACTAGTCAAATTTTGCCTTGAGATAAGACTTATGGGAGCACTCTTCAAATCTCTGAAGCAAGTGTAAGACCTGTTTTGTAACATTCTCCAAAATATTGGAACCTCATCTTGGAGAAGAGAAGAGAAGAGAAGAGAAGAGAAGAGAAGAGAAGAGAAGAGAGGAGAAGAGAAGAGAAGAGAAGAGAAGAGAAGAGAAGAGAAGAGAAGAGAAGAGAAGAGAAGAGAAGAGAAGAGAAGAGAAGAGAAGGTAGAGTAGAGTAGAGTAGAGTAGAGTAGAGTAGAGAAGAGAAGAGAAGAGAAGAGAAGAGAAGAGAAGAGAAGAGAAGAGAAGAGAAGAGAAGAGAAGAGAAGAGAATTCTTTATTGGCCAAGTGTGATTGGACACACAAGGAATTTGTCTTTGGTGCATATGCTCTAAGTGTACATAAAAAGACAAGATACAGTCATCAAGAATCATAAGATACAACACTTAATGATAGTCATAGGTACAAATAAGCAATCAAATCATACTAGGAAACAAGCAATATAAATTGTAAGGATACAAGCAACAAAGTTATAGTCATGCAGTCATAAGTGGGAGGAGATGGGTGAGAGGATCGATGATAGATAAAAGAAGTGATGTCCAATAGTAGAGCATGAACTTAACCCGGGAAAGCAGGAGAATGAAACTCAAAATTGTCTTGTCTTGATACTCTTCAGTATAAGAGGGAGGGGGGTGAGGAAACCCTGTTGTGCTTTCAATAATATCTTATTATGGCCACCACCAGTAGAATTCTAGTATTGCTTGTGGTATCTGTTTCCTGACCTAGCTGAACTTGAAGCTCTGACACATGAGTTCTGGACATGTTCTAGCACAGAATGGAGAATCATCTTTGGAGATACTTTTATCGGATTTTTCGTCGGGCCCTAAAAACCTATTTATTCCAACAAGCTGGGCTGGCTTGACCAAATTTTTTAATTTTTAAATTGATTTTAAATTGGAAATGGTTTTAATTCGGCCAAAACATTTAATTATTTTAAATAGTTTTTTTAGATTCACCATGTTTGTATATATGTCTTGTTTTTATCTTGGCTGTGCACCGCCCTGAGTCCTATTTTGGAGAAGGGCGGTATAAAAATTTAATTAAATAAATAAATAAATAAATCCAAATTTCCCCACCAACCCAGTCAGTTGGGCTAAGTCACAGATGTCCAACTCACCATGTCACGTTGCTGTCACGTGATGTATCATGATGTTTTTTTTCCTTTCATGGAGCTAGGGTGGGTGTGGCCTGCATGTGATGCATCCTGTTGTGGCTCCGTTACCTGAGCCTGTGTCATCGGCAGGAGAGGCCTCCGAGAGTGAAGGAGAGGAGTTGGCAAGGCCTCCCTCTCCAGGACCCTCCTCTCTGGCAATGCCTTCGGTGTCCACCGAAGGGCAAGGGATAGGGACGGGGCCAAGCACGTCCACGCAGCCACAGGTGGACAGTGATGAGGGAAATGAGTCTTAGCTGGATCCTCAGCAGCATCGCAGAGATAAGCGCGTGCAACAGAAGAAAAGGCATGCCAGAGATTAAGCTGAGTCACTGGACCACACCCCACAGGGTATAAAAGAGGGTGAGGTGGCCATTCAGACTCTGTGACGGACAAAACTAACTACTATCGAGTCACATTGCATCTCTGGAAACAACATTATCGGCCTTGGATTTATTTTACGAACTGGACAATTCTTGACTGTGTGCATTTTGTTTTTGAGTAAAGTTCTTGGCAAGCAGCTACTGGGTTGCTGCCAAGCTTCTTATCGGAAGAATTGGTTGTCTGCCAGTTTATTTAACCCCCAGCTGTCTGTTTGTGTGCGTGTGTGAGACGGGAACAGAACACATCCAACCTGCAGACCACCAGTGTGACACCCCTGGTCTATGGCCTCAATAGCCATATTTTGTTTTCAGGCCAATAAACTAGGACATTGTAGTCTCCTTGGTTCTTGGTTGTTTGCTTGAAAGTATTTTTTTTTTTTAATTTGATTTATATGCCGCCCTTCTCTGGAGACTCAGGGCGGCTTACAGTGCGTTAAGCAATAGCCTTCATACTTTTGTATATTTTTACGAAGTCAGCTTATTGCCCCCACAAACTGGGTCCTCAATTTACCTACCTTAGAAAGGATGGAAGGCTGAGTCAACCTTGAGCCTGGCGGGATTCGCTCATACTTTAATTGCAGACAGCTGGTCTTAAATTACAGAGCTCTGTTTGTTGAGCTATCCAGGCTCCTAATTGGATTTCATAATCCAATTAGATAACATGACTCATGTTGAGGATATTACCTCCTAGTTGGATAATGAAACTTCTGAAAGCAAGAAACCAAGATCAGAGAGCATCAAGGACTCCACAGCTCAACCCTGAGCTGCTTTTCTATATGCTTTTCTATTGAAACTCTGACATTGTTTTCTCATCTGTAAGGGTGACATGTTTAGGAGTCATAGTCCTGGGTACCCTTACTTGGACAACTTTGACATTTCCTTTCAATATCCTGTCTAGGACTTCATGTCATGTCACTTCTCCAGCTTCTCAGGCTCCTTCCTGATGTTGCTGTCACTTGGCATGGCTACATCTGTCTGTCTGTCTGTCTGTCTGTCTGTCAAATATCTGAATCTTCATTGCTACTTATTCAAAAAGAGTCATTGAGGGGGTCTTTGGTGCTCTCTGAACTTGGTTGTTTTCTTGTAGATGTTTTGTTATCCAAACTAGATAATATCACCAGTCATCTTCTTTTAACGACACCATAATCCCTTACGGGGTGGAGTCTGGGCAACTGAATGGAGCTAGCAGAGTGTTTAATGGCCTGATGCCCTTCCTATCGCCAATGCGGAATTTTTTCCAGCAGATATATTCTTTGTGTGCCCAGAGAGAGAAATATCTGCCTCTACTTAGGATCGAACTCACAAACTCCTGATTATGAGGTGAGAGCTCCACCTCTAGATGGTATTCAGCGGGTTCTGACCAGTTCTAGAAAACTAGTAGCAGAAATTTTGAGTAGTTTGGAGAACTGATAAATACCACCTCTGAGTGGCCCCACCCCCATCTATTCTCTGCCTCCCGAGTCCCAGCTGATCAGGAGGAAATGGGGATTTTACAGTATCCTTCACCTGCCATGCCCACCAAGCCATGCCCACCAAGCCATGCCACGCCCACCAAGCCACGCCCACAGAACCAGTAGTAAAAAAATTTGAATCCACCAATGCACCTCACCACTCCAAATAACATTGTCACTGCTGGTTTAGAACTGATAATGTTACTGTCAGCACTCCAAACTACATTCATTCCAGTGCTGACATAAGGAGGAGAAGAGGGGGTAGCTGGCAAGAGGACGCTTGACTTTTCACCTACTTATTTTCCCTGAAGATAATATCCCCTAGGAGATGGGATGGGAGGGGGGGCATTCCTGGTAGCTGAAGTAATAGAAATGGGAAGAGTGATTTGGAAGATGGCCAATGAGACGCAGAGAATTGGGGAACAGAAAGGGAAGGTTTGGGGTCAGGAAGTCAGTGTTGGCTACGACGTAGTCGGGGACAGATTGTCGTGCTTAATAAATGAAAGATTTCATCAAAGACTATTTGTTTGGAAATGCAATTTATTTGAGACGACACCGAAACCTGACAGTTATCTTGTTTGGGTAATGAAACATTTGGGAAAAAAAACAACAACAACAACAACCAAGATCAGTGAGCACCAAAGACTTCTCATTTCATCTCTGAGCTACAAATATTCTCCTTTATTGGTATCATTTGTTATTGTTGGCTTGCTTCATATCCCGATTCAATCCATGGAGTAAATACGCTGTATTGTACAACTGCCAGATCTCCTCCCTACATTTACATGCCACACTCGAAGATAATTGAAGGTTTTATTGAATGAAAGATGCCGTAGGAAATAAAAATGGCATTAGAAACATAAAAACTCCTTTACAAAAAATACACACACAGAATAATACCAATTCCAACTCTTTGAGTCAATTGCCAAAGCTAAAAGAATATTTTTCTTTTTTGGCAGGTCTTCCTAAATTATTATTATTAAAGAGCCCCTTCAGAATTGCATGCAAAAGGCTGATGGTTTGTCTGGACTTTTGCCCGAGAAACCATCTTTCCTGAGTGTCGGGAAGTGCTTCCTCTTTTAGGAGCAAATTACTATTAGAAAAGAGGTTGGAAAACGAAATTCTGTTGTCAATGTATTGGGTATGCAAAATAGATTTATTGGCACGCCTCACTTCTCCAGTTGCTTTAGAGAGAATGGTTTGACTTCAACAGAGCATCATAATCCTTTCATTTAGAGAAAGATTTTTTTCTGACATCTAGGAAAATTCTCTTTTCTAAGCCCATATGGTTTATGGAGTTGTCAGGTTCCAAAAATCATTTATTTATTATTTATTTATTTATTTTGTCACATATCTATGCCGCCCAACTCCCAAGGGACTCTGGGCGGCTTACAACAGAGAATAAAACAATGCAACAATATCCCATACAAAAGTTAAAAGAAGACATTAAAACATTAAAACGTTAAAACACATATGCTCCAATTGTGGCCGGGTCTCGCAAGATCACTATAACAAGTTCAACGGCCCCAGGCCTGCCGGAAGAGCCAGGTCTTCACCACTTTCTGGAAGGCCAATAGGGTGGAGGTGGTCTGGACTTCAGGAGGTAATTGGTTTCAGAGATCTGGGGCAGCCACAGAGAAGGCCCTCCCCCTGGGCCCACCAGCCAACATTGTTTAGCTGACGGGACCCGGAGGAGACCGACTCTGTGGGATCTTACCAGTCGCTGGGAGCCATGTGGTAGAAGGCGGTCTCGAAGATAGCCTGGTCCTGAGTCATGTAGGGCTTTAAAGGTAATAACCAACACCTTGAATTGTGCCTGGAGACCGATAGGGAGCCAGTGCAGCTCGTGGAGAATTGGTGTAATGTGGGTGTATCTAGGTGCATCCACTATAACTTGTGCGGCTGCATTCTGGACCAACTGTAGTCTCCGAACACTTTTCAAGGGTAGCCCCATGTAGAGCGCGTGACAAGGGCATGAGTGACTGTAAGGAGAGCCTCCTGATCCAAGTAGGGTCGCAATTGGTGCACCAGATGAACCTGTGCAAAGGTCCCCCTAACTACAGCTGTCAGATGTTGTTCCGATCTCAGCTGTGAGTCTAGAAGGACACCCAAATTGCGAGCCCGTTCTGAGGGGGGCACTTTCTCTCCCCTCAGAACCAAGGATGGACAATTGACATAGTCTTTAGTGGGCAATACCCAGAGCCATTCAGTTTTGTCTGGGCAAGTCTGAGCCTGTTGACTCCCATCCAGATCCTCACAGCCTCGGCACATCACATCTACCGCCTCACTGAACTGCTGATATCCCACCCCATGTTGTCGGATGATTTCACCCAGTGGTTTCATGTAGATGTTAAATAGGAGGGGAGAGAGGACCGAGCCCTGAGGCACCCCCAGATGAGGGGTCTAGGGGACGACCTCTGTCCTCCTACCAGCACTGACTGTAATCAACCAGAGAGATAGGAGGTGAACCACCACAACACGATGCCTCCCACTCCCAGCTCTCTTAGTCACCCCAGAAGGATACCATGGTCGATGGTATCGAAAGCTGCTGAGAGGTCAAGTAGCACCAAGATAGAGGAATGACCCCTGTCTCGGGTTCGCTAGAAATCATCCATTGGCATGACCAAGGCAGTTTCCGTCCTGTAGCCAGGTCTGAAGCCAGACTGAAAAGGGTCCAGATAATCCGTTTCAACCAATGACCACAGGAGCTGAAGTGCCACCACTTTCTCTACAACCTTTCCCACAAAGGATAGGTTGGAGACTGGATGAAAGTTTTTTAATTCTGCTGGGTCCAGGGAAGGCTTCTTGAGGAGGGGCCTTACAACCGCTTCCTTTAATGGCTGCGGGAAGGACCCCTTCCTCAAGGACACGTTAACTAAAGCCTGGAGCCAGCCTCGTGTCATCTCCTTGCTGGCCAAAACCAGCCAGGAGGGGCACGGGTCCAACAAACAAGTGGAGGAGCTCATTGCCCCTACAGCCTTGTCCACTTCCTCAGAGTCACTGGCTCAAACTCCTCCCACACAATAAGACTAAGACCTGCCCCCGTCATCTCAGTCGGTATTGCCCAATCAGAGTCCAGGTCCATCTGAATCTGAGCGATTTTATACAACAGAAACTGCACAAATTCCTCAGCTCTTCCCTGCAAGGGCTCCTCCATTCCCCCAACCTTAAGGAGGGAGCGAGTTACCCTAAATAGGGTGGCTGGGCGAGAATCCGCGGATGCAATAAGTGTGGAAAAATGTGAACATTTTGCCGCCCGTATCGCCACTAAGTAAGTCCTAACAAAGGGTCTCAAAAGTCGGATTCGGATTTACTGGTCCTCCAGTGTCGCTCTAGACATCTCTTCTGGTGCTTCATCTCCCGGAGCTCCTCAGTAAACCAGGGAGCTTTCCTGGATCCACTGCCATTGAGAGGCCGCAAAGGCGCAATGCCCCAGATGCTACCTTATGCCAGGCAGCCACTAGGGTTTCGGCCGGACTGTGGACAAGGGAGTCAGGTATCTCCCCAGCTCCTTCTGAAACCCTTCAGGGTCCATTAGGCATCTGGGGTGGAACCACTAAATCGGCTCCGCCTCCCTGCGATGGAGGAGTGGCATCTTAAAGTCCAACTTCAACAGGAAATGATCTGTCCGTGACAAGGGAGAGACCTCTATACCCCTTAATTCCAGATTGTATCTCCACTGCTCTGAGAGAAATACCAGATCGAGCGTTTGTCCCCCCTCATGAGTCGGACCCTGAACTACTTGTGTCAGGTCCATTGTTGTCATGGAAGCCATGAACTCCTGAGCCCCATCTGAGGAATCACCAAGTGACAGTAGGTTGAAGTTCCCCAGTACCATAAGCCTGGGGAACTCCACCGCCAACCCGGCTATTGCCTCTAGCAGCACAGGCAGGGCTGTTGTCACGCAGCTGGGAGGCAGGTACATCAACAATAAGCCCAACTGAACCCTTGAGTCCAACCTCAAGAGGAGAGCCTCACACCCAACAATCTCCAGGGCAGGGATCCTGCGAGGTCAAAGGCTTTTCCGGACAATAGCTGCCACTCCTCCTCATGAAGGACAAGTTGTGATTCTTCCCAACAGACTTCTTGATTGTTCCTCACCCAAAGACAGAATCTTGCCAAACTAAAGCAGACTACCACCCTCATAAAGCAATACACTCTGGGAACTATTAAGGAGGAACTGTCTTCATCCTCTTTCTCGTAGCTTGGGTTGGTTGTTATGTTGTTGATTTGAGTTCTAAGTTTGGCAATTTGGTTGCAGAAGATTAACCTATTCTCCAAAGCAGTGGTGAAATGTAAAATTTGTTACTACCGGTTCTGTGGGCGTGGCTTTGTGAGGGGTAATGTGACTGGGTGGGCATGGCCAACTTTTTTTTTAACTTTTAAAAGCCTTTTTTCTACAACCTCTTCAGTCAAAGTGGTTGTAGAAAAAATGCTTTTAAAAGCCTCTGACAATCCCAGCTGAGTCGCGCGATCATCAGAGGCTTTTTTTTTTTTTTACTTTTAAAAGCATTTTTTGGCCGAAGAGGTTGTAGAAAAAATGCTTTTAAAAGTAAAAAAAAAAAAAGCCTCTGATGATTGTGTGGCTCAGCTGGGCATGGGGGGCGGGCAGGGATTTTTGCTCCTGGTTCTCTGAACCATCCACCTCCATCACTACCGGATCGAGTGATTCGGTTTCACCCCTGATACAACAGTATCACGCCAAGTCCATGGCAGGAATTTCCTCTTGGTGTTTCTTGCAATTCAATTGGGAAGCCAGGAGCATTTATCCACGAAAGACTGAACACTCTCGGCCTCAGGACTGCCCAAAATTGTAATAGTGACGTCAGCAACACATGTTGCCCCCGAGAAACTCTCCAAAATTCTGTTTCTTCTAAAAGAAATTTGAAAAAAACAATTCTATTTTACCAGACCAAATGAGAATCGAAAGAAAAGGGGGGGGGGAAATGTTCGGGAGAAGTTTCCTGTCTGAATTTCCTTAAGCGAAATTAATTATAAGAAGAGATTTACCCATCAACTGTGAAATAGGCTTGGAATCACTTTTTAAAATAGGAAGAGTTATTTTTCTTTTTTCCAGAAAAGAAAGTGCTATTTAAATTGTGTTTTGTGTTGACATAATTTCAGTAACAGAATAACAGAGTTGGAAGGGACCTTAGAGGTCTTCTAGTCAAACCCCCGTCTCAAGCAGGAAACCCTATACCATTTGAGACAATTAGCTGTCCAGTCTTTTCTTAAAATCCTTTAGTGTTGGAGCGCCCAAAACTTCTGGAGGCAAGTGGTTCCACTGATTAATTGTTCTAACTGTCAGGAATTTTCTCCTTAGTTCTAGGTTGGTCTTCTTCTTGATTAGTTTCCATCCATTGCTTCTTGTCCTGTCTTCAGGTGCATTATTAATTACTATTAATTACTTATTATTGATTAATATACATTATAATAATAAGTAATGAGTAGTATTTACAATATGTAAGGAATAAGGGAACCACACATATCAATATGTATTAGTAAAATGGTTTTAAATATACAATGTATGTTAAATTTTTGGGCCACAGTTATTTAATTCTTTTAATAATTTTAAATTTTGTATTGATATGTTTTAGTTCTGGCTGTGCACCGCCCTGAGTCCACTTGGAGAAGGGCGGGATATAAATTGAATTAAATAAATAAATAAATAAATAAATAAATAAATAAATAAATAAATAAATAAATAATATAGTGATATAATAGTATGTATAATAAGTAAGGAGTAGTATATGCAATATGTAAGGAATAAGGGAAGCACAAATATAAATATATATTAGTAAAATGGTTTTAAATATACAATGTATGTTAAATAATATAGTGATATAATAGTATGTATAATAAGTAAAGAGTAGTATATAAAATATGTAAGGAATAAGGGAACCAAAAATATAAATATGTGAATATGTAGGGGAGGAAAATATAAATTGTGGATATATACCGATACGGAACTGTTGCAAAATGGAAATTTTAATGTTCTGTTGAAGGACCTGGTCTACCCGAATATGGGAAGGAGCATATTGTTTCCCTTTTGCCTTTCAGCTCCAATCCAAGAACCCTCAAGCATTCATGACAAACTATTTTATACCAGATTTATATTTGCTGATAGAATATTAATATTAAATATTAATAATAAATATTATTTCTTTATTAGCAAATATATATTATTATATACACACATTATTAAGGTAATTATTGGAAATCCAGATTCAAAGGCATGTTTGTATGCCTTAAATCTTCAGACGACCCAGTAAAAAAATATTGCCTAAAACGTGTTTTAGGATACTAAAGGTGAAAAGATGTTGCTCCTACTGATGGAAACGGATGGATAAATTTCCCCCTAAATCGGATGGAGAATTCTGAACATCATTTTCTAGCATCATAGTGGATGGAACGTAAGAGCAGTGACATAAATGTTGTAGAACATGGGGATAGAACCAAGTGGGGATAGAACCAAGTCACCGTTAGTGACAGTTGGAGGAAAAAAAAAACCAGCAAAAGAGAAGAAGGAACAAGAGGTCGGAGGGGAGAAAACAACAGGGAAAGGGTTAGAGAGAAAACTCAAAGCAACACAACAGAACTGGTAGGATGGATGGAAAACTCCGAAATACAGACTCACATTCACATAGAGGATGAGTAGCGATATCGTTAAGCCTATTTCCAACAGCACTTTATCATTCGTGTTGTGGCTTTCTGGGTTCATAGTTATGACCCCGATGGACTTATGAGAACAAGGGGTGTCTTGATTATCTTTCCTAAAGTATAATTGGGAGCGATGTGTTTCATAACCTTTCTTTTTTTATGGCATAATAAAACTCAGGCACCTGAGTTGGCACGGAGCTGGAAAGAACAGGTCTTATGGTCTGTTGTGTGGATGTTTGAGTGGTTTAGGGGTGGGGAATTTGTGGTGGGTGGGAGTGTGTTTGGGGATTGTTATGTGTGTTGGACCTGGTCTTTGAGTGTTAAGTGAATTTCGTTGTATGGGCATACTGTGTATACATGTACAATGACAAAAAACTTATCATTATTATTATTATTTACACAAAAATGACTATACACAGCAAACAAGGTAACCATGCTGGGTTTCGTATCACAAATCAGTTCTTCTTCTTCTTCTTCTTCTTCTTCTTCTTCTTCTTCTTCTTCTTCTTCTTCTTCTTCTTCTTCTTCTTCTTCCTCTTCCTCTTCCTCTTCCTCTTCCTCTTCCTCTTCCTCTTCCTCTTCCTCTTCCTCTTCCTCTTCTTCTTCTTCTTCTTCTTCTTCTTCTTCTTCTTCTTCTTCTTCTTCTTCTTCTTCTTCTTCTTCTTTCTATTATTATTCTTATCCTTCTTCTTATTATTATTATTCTTATTATTTTCTTGGTTCGAATTTGTAATTTTTGCTTGATGAATAAAATGAATAAATAGCCCCTGAATTTGAGAGAGCAATGCCCCCCCCCCCCAAAAAAAGAAAGAGAGAGCAATGTTCCATACCTTTGTAAAGAGGCTTTTTTTTTTTTTTGCTCTCAGATAATAATAAGCAAAACAGAGTTGGAAGAGACTTTAGAGGTCTTCTAGTCCAACCTCCTGTTCAGGAAGGAAACCCTGTATCATTTCAGACAAATGTTGTCCAATCTCTTCTTAAAAACGCTCCAGTGCTGGAGCACTCACAACTTCTGGTGGCAAGTCATTCCACTGATTAATTGTTCTGGTGGGTAAAATGAGGACCCAGATTGTTGGGGGCAATACGCTGACTCTGTAAACCACTTAGAGAGGGCTGTAAAAGCCCTGTGAAGCAGTATATAAGTCTAAGAGCTATTGCTATACTGAGCTAAACTACTGTGTGACGTTAATTAGTTCCATAATATAACATATGAATGAAGCTACTCTGGTTTATAAATCACAGCTTATGCTTTGGGTTATAAAGGTAGTTTATGTAAAAGTATTGTGGAAGCACAACCAGTTGTGGCTTAATTAATTAATTAATTAATTAATTAATATTAATTAATAATTTAATTAATAAATTAAACATTACTCAACTAACCATGACTTGATGTAATGTCAACAAATGCCATGATAATTCAAAGGCACTTCAAAGTTCAAGGGCAGAAGGAGAACAGGGGATTTATAGATTTTCTATTTGGGACTCATGGGAGAGAATGGTCCATCCAGTGGTGGTCTCCTGCCAGTTTGGACCAGTTCAGGCGAACTGGTAGTTCCGACAATCAGCTGGCCCTGCGCACTCGCCCCTGTCCTATCCTGTCCTTTATTTCCTGCTTTTTAGTTCATCTCAATCGCGCGGCACAGTTGATTTTCTCCCCCCTCGCTGTTCTGCTTACCATTGATGACTTGGAAGGTGATCAGCTGAGCTTCAAAATGCTCCATTTTCAGCGCTGCACAGAAGTGCCTTAGGCGCGCATGCACGCAAAGTGCACACTCACCGAACCAGTTGTAAAACTGGTTGCAGCCAACCACTGGGTCCATCGATTAGAAAACTGGACAGAATACAGAATAATTCTGTTGGAAGGGACCTTGGAGATGTTCTAGTCCAAACCTTGGAGGTGTTCTAGTCCAACTCCCTGCTTGAGCAGGAGATCCTATATCCGTGATGGCGAACCTATGGCACGCATGCCACAGGTGGCATGCGGAGCCATATCAGTGGGCATGTGAACATTACCCTAGCTCAGGTCTGGCATGCATGTGGGCGCAGGCCAGCTGATTTTTGGGCCTTCCGGGCCCACCAGAAGTCGGGAAACAGGCTGTTTCCGGCCTCCAGAGGGCCTCTGGGGAGATGGGGAAGGCCGTTTTCGCCCTCCCCAGGCTCCTAGAAAGGCTCTGGAGCCTGGGGAGAGCGAAAAATGGGCCTTCCGGTCCCACCAGAAGTCAGGAAACAGGCCGTTTCCAGCCTCCGGAGGGCCTCTAGAGGGGTGGGGAAGGCTGTTTTTGCCCTTCTCAGGCTCCTAGAAAGGCTTTGGAGCCTGGGTAGAATGAAAAACGGGCCTTCTGGTCCCACCAGAAGTCAGCAAATGGGATGTTTCTGGCCTCTGGAGGGCTTCCGGAGGGCCTCTGGCAGGGTGGAGAAAACCGTTTTCACCCTCCCCAGGCTCCTAGAAAGCCTCTGGAACCTGGGGATGGTGAAAAATGGGCCTACCAGGCCCAAAGGGCCATTGCGTGCCAAAAGCAGGGGGAGTGCGGGGGACACATTGAATTATGGGTGTGGGCACGCGCGACCCCACACGATCCCCCTGCTTTTGGCACCCGCCGGCAAAAAGGTTAGCCATCACTGTCCTATATCATTCTGGACAAATGGCTGTCCAATCTATTCTTAAAATATCCAGTGATGGAGCACCCACAATCGTTCCACAGGTTAATTGTTCTCACTCTCAGGAACTTTCTCCTCGATTCTAGGTTGGATCTGTCCTTGACAAGTTTCCATCTGTTACTTCTTCTCCTGCCCTCAGGTGCTTTGGAGAATAGGTTGATCCCTTCTTATCTGCGATATCTCCTCAGATACTGAAAGACCTAGTTCCTTCTCTTGGTTAGACTAGACATATCCCTCAAAACCGGTATGTCCCACGCGCAGCTGATCTTTTTCTCTTTCTTTAGGAAGAAGGAAAGAGCAAGTGATGTCATTCCTCTTCTGGCTCAGCCTTTGGTGCATTGTGAGAGAAGCCACTGTGACATCCTCTGTTTTGCTCAACTGTTCAGTTGCAAAGGTGAGTGAAAGGATGAGGAAGATGTTGCTTTTGCCAGATGAATTGGCCTACTGCAAATCGAAGTTAAGAATAGAGGGAAAGCAAGTTTCTCCTCTCTGAATTCATTTCACCAGGGGTGGGTTCTACTTACCTTTACTACCGGTTCGCATTGCATGCTCTTCTGTACATGTGCAGATCACCTATGATGACGTCCAGGTCAGTGGGAGGAGCCTCCCGCCGGTTTTACTACCGGTTCTTGCGAACCGGTCCGAACCGGGGACAACCCACCACTCCATTTCACCCTTGTCTAAGATGCCTTTTTATTGAATCAACTGGATGACAAACAATCAACTGTTTGCTTCCTTTTAGTGAAGACCAGTTTCATGATTCCAATATTACATCGATACGGTAAGGTCTGATTTTTGAACTGTAGGGGTAGAAAAATACCGTCCCAATGTATGGGGTGTTCAGCAATGACAATTCCCTTATCACCTTTAGAGCGCTCCATGGCATAGGACCTAGTTATCTTCGAGACCGCCTGCTGCTACCGACGGCCTCCCATCGACCTGTGCGCTCCCACGGAGAGGGCCTCCTCGGGGTGCCATCAGCCAAACAATGTAGGCTGGTGACCCCCAGGGGGAGGGCCTTCTCTGTGGGGGCGCCCACCCTCTGGAATCAGCTGCCCCCAGAGATAAGGAGAATCCAAGACCTCGGTGCCTTCCGCCGTGCCCTTAAAACCTTCTTTTTCCAGCAAGCCGGGCTGGCCTAACACTTTTTAAATGTTTTAATTGGTTTGTTACTGTTTTTAATTATGGGGCGAAATTTATATATATCTTTTAATGGTATTTTAATATTTGTAGTCTATGTTTTTACATGGCTGTACACCGCCCTGAGTCGTTAGGGAGAAGGGTGGTATACAAATTCAAAAATAAATAAATAAATAAATAAATAAATAAATAAATAAATAAACAAACAAACAAACAAACAAACAAACAAACAAACAAACAAATAAAAGGTTCATTAGCATTTCCCCCCAGCAAATATAAAATGCTACAAAACAAGATATTATTACAATTTGTCTTGATTCTGGATCTTTAGCAATAAAAAATTGCTTTGTTCTTTGGATCAGTACTGCTTTAAAATGTGAAGATTAAAGTCTGTTTTATCCACATCAGTTTCTATTGTCTCATTTGACCAATTTAAAAAAAAAAATAGATTATCTATGCAAATGACTTTTTGGATAGTAATACTGAATACTGGTTCTTAACTAACCTGATTTCTGTTAATTATTAATATTTCATGTTTTGTTTGTACTTTGATGATGTTCCTTGACAGAGAGATGAGTGGCATATAAAATTAATAAATGCATAAAATAAAATATTTAAAAAAAATATCTCTCCTTAGGTTTCTGAATGAAATCTGTGCAGTTTCTTTTTTATTATTTGCACCTTCCTTGTTTTGTTTTCTTGACTGTTATATTTTTTTTAAAAAAACTATTTTTTTAAAAAAAAACAGGCATGCTGTAAATCAAATAGTTGCAGAGAGCTATTAAAACTTTGAGGGGGGAAATAATGGGGTAATTAATTAAGAATGTTTGCAGGAATTGACTATGTCTAATCTAAAGAAAAGAAGGACTAGGAGGGACATGATAGCAGTGTTACAATATTTAAGGGGCTCCTACGAAGAAGAGGGGGGTGGGGTCAAACTATTTTCAAAAGCACCAGAAGAAAAAAAGAATGATGGATGGAAATTAATCAAGAAGAGAAGCAACCTAGAACTAAGGAAAAACTTCCTAACGGTGAGGACAATTAACCAATGGAACAGTTTGCCTTCAGAAGTTGTGGGTGCTCCATCACTGGAGGCTTTCAGAAAGAGACTGGACAATCATGTGTCTTGAATGGTATAGGGCATTGACTTTAAGACTTGTGGACTTCAACTCCCAGAATTCCTCAGCCAGCTGGCTGAGGAATTCTGGGAGCTGAAGTCCATAAGTCTTAAAGTTGCCAAGGTTGAATACTCCTGGTATAGGGCCTCCTGCTTGAGGAGGTGGTTGGACACTAGAAGACCTCCAAAGTCCCTTCCAGCTCTATTATTCTATGTCAGAGGTCTTCAAACTTGGCAGCTTTAAGACTTGTGGACTTCAACTCCCAGAATTCTCCAGCCAGCTCAGCTATGCTATGCTATGCTATGCTATGCTACGCTACGCTACGCTACGCTAATCTGGGAGTTGAAATCCACATGTTATAATTCTCTCATTCAGCCATTCTTCATTGCCAATGAAATTTGATTTGTCTCTCTCTCTCTCTCCTTCCCTCTCCCTCTCTGTCTCCCTCCCTCCCTCCCTCCCTCTCCCCCTCTGTCTCTCTCCTTCTGTCTTTCTCCCTGCCTCCCTCCTTCTCTTTCTTTCTCTCTTTCTCTATCTCCCTCTCTCCCTTTAGGAAGGAGACGACATACATCTTCCTGCAGATGACGAGACTGATTTTGGGAAAAAGCAACGTTTCAGAAGTGGCCTTTTCAACCAGAGCGAACTGAATGCCACCTTCTCCCCAACTTTTACCTGGAATGGTTCCCATTCTTTCGGCGCTGAATGTGACTGCATCATGGACCTGTTAGCCTGTTTGTTAAGAGATCGTGTTCTTGCCGGCTTCTTAGTTTTCATTTTCACCGTGGGCCTGCTGGGAAACCTAATCCTCTTCTTTTTCCTTCTCTTCCACTTCAAGAGAAATTTGTGGACCACCTGCATTTGGAATTTAGCCATTGGTAGCTTCGGGGTCCTTATCTTTTTGTGTAGCATTTGTCTGTTGGCGTTCAGTAACTATATTTGGGAGAACTCCAGCGACGCCCTGGTGAAGTTGCTCCTACCCCTGGCATACCTCTTTCTCGTCATGCAGGGTTATAACGCTCATTTTTTCATATCCATCGGGGTGGATTGGTGTTTTGACCTCCTTTCTCCAAGTTGGTACCAGTGCCACCAGTCGACCTATCTGTCTTCTGCTACACCTTCCATGTTGTCTGTTCTTTTCTGGCCTCTCACTTGCCAGCTCTTATTCTTCTTCAACCTGAGGATCGACACTCACGTGATTGTTGTCGTCTCCCTCATGATTTTCATTCCAGTCATGGTCATCTCCTCTCAAACCCTGATTATGAGGATTTGGTGCAATCTGCACCAGCAAGGGAAAATCTCTCTAGAAATTGTCCTGGGAATCTTGTTTTCTCTGGTCACTTGGGGACCCATATACTTATTCCTTACTCCAAGTAACCATTTTGCTGTCATCTCAGTATTAGCGTTTGTGCTCACGTCCGTCAGCAGCACCATCAATCCTGTGTTTTATATCCTTATTGGCAAAGTACTTCTTCCTGAGGCCAGAAGCAAAAGATTTCATTTCAGGAAGGACAAATCTGGTAAGCCACTGAGACTTTTATCATATTGGGCCACAAAAGAAGAAATGTAAGGAAGGGAATCCGATATTTGATGCGAGACTGTGTTTTGTTTGCTTGGTTCTCTTTTGTGAAAAAACACAAGCAAGTCTATGCCGGATAATAAAATCTTAAGTGTTGAATCAATGCCCAATTGAATAAAGCTTATACCTTTAAACTGCTTCCTTTCATATCAGTGTTTCACTTATTTTAAAATGTTCCTGAAAGGTAAGAAGATTGGTTTTGTAAATGGGAAGCTTCTAAAAATTGATCTCAAAGAGAGAGAGGGGGGATCCCTTTCTCCACCTAACAAAGATGAAGCGTGAAAAACATCAGAAATTACTTAGGGGAAAACCAAAAAAAAAAGGATAAGAAAGTTCCAGAGTGTGAAAGTGGAAAAGAAAATACTGTATGTGTATTTGTCAGTGTTTGGACCCATTTCCCACAGAAAAGAAAACACCGGGAGCCACAAAACCTTTCCCGTGCCTGACTATTTCTTGAGTGGCCACAAAACTAGGATATGAAGTTGAATTAAACTTTGTGTTTTCTTCTGAAATTTTTCTTTTCTTGCATTTATCCATGGTTGGCCTATCAGGGGTTGAAAAGCTCAATAAATCATGGGTGGGCGGGTGTCGCACATTGGCGGTTGTGATGCATGTTTTGAGTGACAGGGAGCCACAGCAGAGGAGTGAAAGAGCCACATGCGGCTCCAGAGCCGCAGGTTGCTGACCCCTGGTTTAAACCAAAGCTTCGCTACTTCCATGAAGTCTCACGGCAAACTGTGAATAATCCCCTTTCACTTCTCAATGGCTTTTATTCACATTTATCAATGTGGAGGTGAGATCTGAAGTTGCAGTCCAGCTAGGGTGAAATGGAAAAACTCTTGCGTATTACTCTGTAAACTTTCAAATGCACTAATGCTTACTTAATGTTACTGTAGGAAGAACGCCTAATTCAGGAATGGGTGGAGAAGCTGGCAAGAGCCTCAGCCTGATTCTCAGAAAGAATGAGAGAGGGGGGAAGAATGGAAGGAGGAGGAGGGGGAGAGGGAAGGGGAAAGGGAAGAAGGAAGGAAGGAAGGAAGGAAGGAAGGAAGGAAAGAAGGAAGGAAGGAAGGAAGGAAGGAAGGAAGGAAGGAAGGAAGGAAGGAAGGAAGGAAGGAAGGAAGGAATTATTCAACCTCAGTTCTGAGGCCTTCAAAGGATTTAGGAGCTGACGTGGTGCAGTGATTAAAATGCAGTATTGCAGGCTAATTCTGCTCACTGCCAGGAGTTCGATCCTGACCAGCTCAAGGTTGACTCAGTCTTCCATCCTTCCAAAATCAGTAAAATGAGGACCCAGATTGTTGGGGGCAATATACTGATTCTGTAAACTGCTTAGAGAAGTCTGTAAAGCACTGTGAAGCAATATGCAAATCTAAGGGCTTTTGCTATTGCTATTTTCTAAATTCTCATGTGTAGTCAAATCATGCCATTTTTTCAATCCTTTATTTCAGGAATCTATTCAACATGCCGATCAACTTATAGTCCTGGCTTTCCTCAATTATTCCTTATCTAAATACTAACCAAGTCTGTCCCTGCTTTGCTTGTTGAGTTGAGCCAACTTTGGTTGTAGCTACCAGCTAGCTGAGATACTATATATAACATATTTTTCGGAGTATAAGACGCACCTTTTCCCCCCAAAAAGAGGGTGAAAATCTGGGTGTGTCTTATACTTTGAATGTAGCCCCACCCAGCTTCTCAAGCAGAGGTTTCAGAAGCTGAAAAAAAAGCATCAGAAACGAAGCTTCAGAAAAGAAGCCCCCAAACAGAGCTTCAGAAAAAAAAGCCCCCAAACAGAGCTTCAGAAAAAAAAGCCCCCAAACAGAGCTTCAGAAAAAAAGCCTTCAAACAGAGCTTCAAAAAAAAGCCTCCAAACAGAGCTTCAAAAAAAAAAAAAAAAGAAAGAAAGAAAGAAAGAAAGAAAGAAAGAAAGAAAGAAAGAAAGAAAGAAAGAAAAGAAAAAAGCCTTCAAACAGAGCTTCAGAAAAAGAAGCCCCCAAACAGAGCTTCAAAGGCTTTTTTTCTGAAGCTCTGTTTCGGAGGCTTTCAGAGGGAAGAAAAAACGTTTTTTCTGAAACAGAGTTTCAGAAGTTTCAGAGGCAGAAAAAAAACAAACAAACAAAAAAAAAAGAGCAAGGCACAGAGCTCACAACCAAGGAACCTGTTGCTAAAATTCACCTCTGGGAACAGCTGATTGGGGGTATTCCGGGAGGCCGATCCACCCACCAATCAGCTTTTTTCTTATTTTCCTCCCAAAAACTAAGGTGTGCCTTATACTCTGAAAAATATGGTAGGTAAAGTCCTTGACTTAGAATCACAATTGAACTTCCATCACTAAGCAGTACAGTCAGTGAATCACACCCAATTTTACAATCTTTTTTTGCTGATCTTCTTGAGTAAATCTCCCTTCCCTTGTTGAATTTGCTTGTTGAAAGCTCCTTGGGAAGGTTGCGAACAATGATTACATGACCCCAGGGTGTTGCAACTCCCATAAATACATGCCTGTTGTCAAGATCCTGAATTTTGATCGTGTGACCTCAGGGATGTTGTAATGGTCCTAAGTGCAAGGACTGGTTGTAATTCACTTTGTTTCATTGCTGTCACAACTTTGAAAGTTTGTTAAACGAATGGTCATAAATCAAGGATTACCTGCAAATAACAACCAAACTGACTCCTCATTCTGCTTAATTCTGTCCTGCTCATCATGAAACCTCCATCAGATGTTAGTCCTTGGAGTTAGTCCCAACAAAAATCACATCAACGAATACTAACACTATGTTTTAGAGTTCTTGAAGGAAATCAACCCTGACAGTTCTTTAGAAGGACAGATCCTGAAGGTGAAGCTCAAATCCTTTGGCCACCAAATGAGAAGAGAGGACTCCTTGGAGAAGACCCTAATATTGGGAAAGACTGAAGGCAAAAGGAGAAGGGGATGGCTGAGGATGAGAATGAGATGGTTAGGTAGTGCCTTCAACACAACGGGCATGTATTGTATTTGAGCTAGCTCCAGAAGACAGTGGAAGATGGGGAAGGAGGGGGAGCTGATATGTTATGGTCCATGGACTGGCAAGAAGTCAGAGATGACTTATCAACTGAACAACACAAACATATCCTTAGTGTAAGGTTACAGTAACAGAATCTTGCAAGTCCAAAAGCTCTTCTCTCCTCCTTTACTTTCTCTACTCCCAAAACTAGGGAGGATCATTTCTGAAATGCTTCCTATGGTCTCTTTTCCTTCTGTGGATTGAAATCAATGGTGGGATTCAACCAGTTCACACAATTTTGGCCAAACCGGTTGTTAAAATTCCTGGCTGGCACCTCCCCTCCCCACCCCAACCCTTGCAGAAGTCCCGCCGTGCCCCCAGGTAAGTGCAGGGAGGCCTACTAGGCCCAAAACGGTGCAGGGGGGATGCGGTGTGCCCCCTCATGGCCTGTTTTTGCTTCTAGGAGGCTGCAGGGAGGCCTACTAGGCCCAAAATGGGGTGTAGGAGGGGACGGTGTGGGCCCTCAGGGGCCCATTTTTGCTCCCAGGGGGGTGCAGGAGGCCGAGTGCTGCCTGTCACACCCCCTGGTCACACCCACCATGGCCATGCCCACCCAGCCAGTCATTAGGGCAGAGAACCAGTTGTTAAATTATTTGAATCCCACCACTGATTGAAATGCCTGTTGCATGACAGTTGTCTGCTCTGCGGCTCTTCCTCCTGGCTCCCAAGATCATCCCCACATCCTATTTCAGACTATGCCAAGAGAATGCAACGTTAAGTAGCAAGTGGTCGCAACCAACAGCACCCCTAATGATTCTACGTCATGTCTAAAATTGTCCCCCTGTATTAAAAAAAACAAAACAACAACAGTGGAAACAGTGGAACAGACAGCCACATGAAACCTGTAGTCAGGAGACAAATCTGAAGTCTCTTATATGCTCATTTCATTGTGAAGTCACAAAATAATGGTGGCAGGTTTTCGCTTTTTTTCTCCCCCAGATTGAATCAAGTAAAGTACCAATAGTATCTTTCTAAAGACACCTACTATTAAACTCATTTTTTTAAAAAATAGAAGGTGGTTATATCCTACTGCAGAAGCCAATTATCCAGTTTTGCTTGCATCCCAAACCATACAATCTTAGAGCAGTGTGTCAATTCGCAAAGCATCCCTGGCCTGCTCTTGAATTGCCATAGGCAAGGGAGATGGGAAACTGATGAAGCAGCCCAGCAGCCAAAAACAGAAGCACATTCCAGACATATCTCTCTCAAGGCTGTCTCCTAGGGTTACCCACAGCAGCCAGAGGGGAGTGATCTCTACAACCTGCGAAATTGCTCCGTTGGCAAATGTGATTGATGACACACTCTGGGGGGAGGGGGAATACAGGGTCATGATTGGGGCATATATTATGTGGGGTTAAAGTTGGCTTCACCTGGAACATGCCAACATTAAGCTCCTAATAAATAACTTGATTTATTTTGAACCTTAGCTTGAGGCTCACGATTTCATTAGGGCATCCGCCGGAACCCTGACCCAGTGTTTCTTGATCGTGTCAACTTTAAGATGTGTGAACTTCAACTCCAGACTTCTGGAAGTTGAATTCCACACATCTTAAAGTTGCCAAAGTTGAGAAAGGTTGATCTACACTCACTCATCTCCACAATTTGACAGCACCTTCATCAGAACGTTGTAGGTTGTTTGCACAGCTGGTTTTATTTTTTTGTTGGAAAAAGTGATAAAACACTTCTTAAAAAGCAGACTAACTGGATATCACTTTAGGCTGCCTCCAAGGGACTCTAGAGAAGACAGAGATGATGGCCATGAGGACTTATCCCTCAAAAATAGCTGGTAAGGCATTGTCATATCACAGAAGGCAATGAGGATAATCCATGTATATCCCAGTCTGGTTGCTTGCCTTAAGATGTTGCCTAGTTAATCGATCCAAATAATTTGTACGTTTTCATAACTTGATTCTTTAGCGACAGGATCAAGGTGGGATTCCAAAAGGTTTTATTCTCCTTTTTCTTTTTTTCTTTTTTGTTTTGTTTCTGTCCTAGAAATATTTGCCTCTGGAGACTGAGAATTTTCAGCTCCCATCATGTCATGCTTCTTCAAACACAATAGCTCCTCTTCAGAGAACTCTTCAGGTGTCCTTCTGAATTAAAAACAAGAGAAGAGAAACACATACCCAAAGCTTTCAGAGCCTGTTTTATAGCCTGTAGATCTTTTATACATCTGGTCTACCGATCTCTTTTTTGCCTTTATTTTTATTACTTCACTATGTCCCTTGCTTTCAGGAAACAACAACAACAACAACAATACCCGCACTTTCCGCGCCGACCTGAAGGCATGGCTTTTTTCAGCAAATTCCCTGATCTGCCGGGAGGTTTTAATTGTCTGGGGATTTTAAATTGGCTTGTTTTAGCATTTTTATTGCTATATTGTTTTTATTCTGTGAGCAGCCCCGAGTCCTACGGGAGAAGGGTGGCATATAAATATAATAAAATAAATAAATAAATAAATAAATAAATAAATAAATAAATAAATAAGCACAATTGGGTCTGAGGATACTCGAGTCCAATAAAATTGATTTTTTCTGGGATCCCCATCAAAGCGGTTAACTGACTTTTCATGGTGTAACAAAACTTAGTAGGCTTGACCCTAATACTTGGGTCTGCAACTTTCCAGGAAGACTGGAATACAAAATAACAGAGCTGAAAAGTATCTTAGAGGTCTTCTAGTCCATTCCTCTAGTCAAGCAGGAAATCCTATAGCATTCTGGCAAAAATAGAGGTCCAACCTCATCTTAAAAATCTCCAGTGATGGAGCACCCACAATTTTCTGGAGGCAAAACCATTCCACTGATTAATTGTTCTCACTGTCAGGAAATTCCTCCTTATGTCTAGGTTGGATCTCTCCTTGATAAGTTTCCATCCATTGCTTCTCGTCCTGCCTTCAGGTGCTTTGGAGATTACCGTATTTTTCAGAGTATAAGATGCACCTTTTTCCCCCAAAAAAGAGGGTGAAAATCTGGGCGCATCTTATACTCCGAAAGTAGCCCCGCCCAGCTTCTCAAATGGAAGTTTCAGAGGCTGAAAAAAGCATCAGAAATAAAGCTTCAGAAAAGAAGCCCCCAAACAGAGCTTCAGAGACTTTTTTTCTGAAGCTCTGTTTTGGAGGCTTTCAGAGGCTGGAGAATTTTTTTTTTCTGAAACAGAGTTTCAGAAGTTTCAGAGGCAGAAAAAAAAAAGCAAAAAAAAAAAAAAAAAGGAAGGTACAGAGCTCACAACCAAGGAACCTGTTGCTAAAATTCACCTCTGGGGATAGCTGATTGGAGGTGTTCCAGGAGGCCGATCCACCTGCCAATCACCTTTTTTTCTTATTTTCCTCCCCAAAAACTAAGGTGCATTTTATATTCCGGTGCGTCTTATACTCCGAAAAATACAATAGGCTGACTCCCTCTTCTCTGTGACAGCCCCTCAGATATTGGAAGACTCCTATCATGTCACCTCAGATCTTTCTTAAGTAGAATAGACTTATCCAGTTCCCGCATCTGTTCATCATATGTTTTAGCCTCCGGTCCCTTAATCAACTTTGTTGCTTTTCTCTGCACTCTTTCCAGAGTTTCAACATCATTTTTGTACGGTGGTGACCAAAACTGGATGCTATGTTCCAAACCAACCAAATTGTAAGGTTAGGTTAAATTAGGGTTTCTTGGTTGGCTAATCTAAACATTGTCTCCCCACCCCCAAAAAAAACTTTCCTGGGGGAACAATGAAGGCAACATAACCCCTTCTGCATGACCATATCCATGTAATTCCCTAGAAGAGTTCAACTTGAAGCAATCTTAGTTTTAAAGGATTTGTGACGGTGGAAGATTATTTTTGGAAGGTTTGAGGGTTTTGACCTTCAATGCGTCTTACTCATGCAATTATCCTTTGAAATGAGATTGATGGAAAGATAAGGAGATGATGATAATGCTTAAATGTTGGATTTGTCTGTCTTGGATTGAGGGGAAAAAAGCAGAGTTAAGTTAAAAAAAAATCAATTATCCTTTTGAGCTCTGGCAAATAAATGTTCTTACTGATATAGTAAGTAACAAAGAAGTTTAATGATAAATTCACCTGAAATAAAGATAGTTCCCAATTTATATATTTTTTAAAATATCTTTTTATATGTGCCAAAGAAAGAATATGCCATCATCATGACATTTCCATTATTGTACTCTACATAAATCTACTATTTTTTCAATAATAAACCTTTATTAACATTTAAAATATTAAAATAAAAATACATCTATGACAAAAATACATCCGTAATAATTATACAATTCAACATCATTCTGACTATTCCGACATTCAACATCATTCTGACATTCCAACATTCTTAACTTTGTTCATATATTCCAAAATATTCCTACTTAATCAGACATATATAAACATAATTTATATCTGATTTTATTCTATACATTCCCTATTTTTAATTTCTATCCATTGATACCAATTTTCCCAAGTTAAATAGTATCCCGAGTCTTCCTTATTGTTTAATTCTATAGTAAGTTTGCCCATTTCTGCACGTTCAAAAATTTTCCGGATTATTACTCAGTTTGTTGGTATAGTGGACATTTTCCAGCCTTGTGCGAGTACAATTCTTGCTGCTGTAGTAATATGAATAATCAAATATTTAATCTTTTTAGGATAATTTCCTTTAATAATCCCCAGAAGAAACAATTCAGGTTTCAATTCTATGTGACAGTGTGTGATTTCTTTTAGCCATTTTTCTATTTTAGTCCAGTATTTTTTGACTTCTGGGCAAAGCCACCATACATGGAAGTAGGTACCTTGTTTACATTTCCAGCAATTAGGTTTTAGGTTGGAGTACATTTTTGCAAGTCTTGTTGGGGCTAGATGCCACCGATAGAACATTTTATACTGATTTTCTTTATATGCAGCGGATTTTGTTAATGTATAATTTTTCTCCTAAATTTTTTCCCAATCTTCTAATTCAATGTTGTGTCCAATATTTTTAGCCCATGCTATCATTGATCCCTTTACAATTTCTTCTTCTAAATCAAAATTTAATAAATAATTATATATGGTTATAGTTATAGTTATAGTTATAGTTTATTATATTTATATGCCGCCCCCTCTCCCGAGGGACTCGGGGCGGTGAACAGCCAGCAAATAAAATACACAGATACAAAATTTAAAACAATATTAAAATCCAATTAAATCAATTCCGCCCATAGTTAAAAACCCTACATTAATACCCCTAATTTTTTTAAAACAATTCTTTTAAATGTTTTTAAAAATGCTTTTAAAAGTAAAAAAAAAAAAAGCCTCTGCTGATCAGGCAACTCAGCTGGGATCGTCAGAGACTTTTCAAAGCATTTTTTTTACCACCTCTTCAGCCAAGAGGTTGCAGAAAAAAATGCTTTTAAAAGTAAAAAAAAAAAGCCTCTGATGATGCGCAGCTCAGCTGGGCATGGTGGGGGGGGGGCAGGGATTTTTGCTACCAGTTCTCCGAACCACCCACCACCATCGCTAACGGATCGGGCGATCTGGTCCGAACCAGGAGCATTTCACCCCTGCTCTCCGTGTATTTATTCCTTAACATATTTTTTGATATCAAAATTACTGTTTACCAGCTCTTCTTTTGATATGGTTTTGAGCTGAGAAAACTGTACTGGAGAATCTGTAAATTGTGGGAACTGATCATATGTAGTCAGTTTTTGTCTGTACAGTCACCTGGGAAATCTGGACCAATCCAGCTCATATCATACCAAAATTTGCAAAGTTCCCAACCTCCCAAACCTGCTAAATCTATCCATTCATATATCGTTTTTATATTTGTTGATAAAATACATCAGTGGTGAAATCCATTTTTTTTTACTAGCGGTTCTGTGGGCGTGGCTTGGTGGGCGTGGTGTGGCTTGGTGGGCGTGGCTTGGTGGGCATGGCAGAGGAAGGATACTGCAAAATCTCCATTCCCACCCCACTCTGGGGTCAGCCAGAGGTGGTATTTGCCGGTTCTCCAAACTACTCAAAATTTCCGCTACCGGTTCTCCGAACTACTCAAAATTTCCGCTACTGGTTCTCCAGAACCTGTCAGAACTTGCTGGATTTCACCCCTGAAATACATAAAGCACTCTTCTAATGTCCGTTGATTCACATGCTCTGTGTATTGAACCAAAGTTGCTAAACAGATTTCAGAAGGCTCCTGAACAAAGAGGAGAAAAATGAGGAAAGAAATATTTTTAAAACGACAAATCTCCTTTGAAAAGCTCCATAAGCCCTGTCCTATTCATCAGCTCCATGTCACTTCACCCTTTCAAACGGGACTGAATGTTTATTTGCTCTGTGGAGGACAGATGTTTCACAAATCCCCATCTGTTGAAGACAGATGTTTGAGAAATTTAAAACTTATCACCAGAATGGCAGTAATGGTATAAATCTTCACTTGGTGAATTCCTGTTTTTGCCACTATATATCAAAAACAGGCTTTCGAAGAGGGAAGGAGAAATTGTAGAATCCTGAAAGGATGGAATTAATAAAGCTAGACACCAGTTTTTCAATCAAGATTTATGCTTTGTAAAGTATTTCTAAGTAATTTATGCCCTGTTGGCTTATCATTTCAAAGGTATTTCCTTACCTAAACAGAGAAACAGAGTGACCAAGTGTGGACAAAAAAAAAGCAGCGGAGATAGAAGTGGCTTCCGACTTCTTGCTGGCTTCCCCAATGAGTTTCCTTGTGGTGAATCTGGCAGGGAGCATCAGAAATTTCCCTTCCTTTCCCTTTCCTTCCTTCTTTCCTTTACTCCCCTCCTTTCTCTTCCCTTCCCTTCCCTTTTCTTCCCTTCCTTTTCCTTCCCTTCTTTCCCTTCCCTTTCCTTTTCTTCCCTTTCCTTTTCTTCCCATCCTTTCCCTTCCCTATCCTCTTTCCTTTCCTTTCCTTTCCTTTCCTTTCCTTTCCTTTCCTTTCCTTTCCTTTCCTTTCCTTTCCTTTCCTTTCCTTTCCTTTCCTTTCCTCTTTCTTTTCTTTTCCTTTCCTTTCCTTTCTTTTCCTTTCCTTTCCTTTCCTCCCCTTCCCTAAGCCCTTCCCTCTTTCTTTTCCTCCCCTTCCCTCTTTCCTTCCCTCCCCTTCCCTAAGCCCTTCCCTTCCCTTTTCTTCCCTTCCTTTCCCTTCCCTTCCTTCCCTTCTCTTCTCTTCCCTTCCTTTCCCTTCCCTTCCCTTCCTTCCCTTCCCTTTCTTTTTCTTCCCTTCCCTTCCTTTTCCTTCCCTTTCCTACCCTCTTTCCTTTCCTTTCCTTTCCTTTCCTTTCCTTTCCTCTTTCCTTTCCTCCCCTTCCCTAAGACCTTCCCTCTTTCTTTTCCTCCCCTTCCCTTTTTCCTTCCCTCCCCTTCCCTAAGCCCTTCCCTCCCCTTTTCTTCCCTTCCTTTCCCTTCCCTTCCCTTCCTTCCCTTTTCTTCCCTTCCTTTCCCTTCCCTTCCTTCCCTTCCCTTCCCTTCCCTTCCCTTCCTTTTCCTTCCCTTTTCTACCCTCTTTCCTTTCGTTTCCTTTCCTCTTTCCTTTCCTCCCCTTCCCTAAGCCCTTCCCTCTTTCTTTTCCTCCCCTTCCCTCTTTCCTTCCCTCCCCTTCCCTAAGCCCTTCCCTTCCCTTTTCTTCCCTTCCTTTCCCTTCCCTTCCCTTCCTTCCCTTTTCTTCCCTTCCCTTCCTTTCCCTTCCCTTCCCTTCCCTTCCTTCCCTTCCCTTTCTTTTTCTTCCCTTCCCTTCCTTTTCCTTCCCTTTCCTACCCTCTTTCCTTTCCTTTCCTTTCCTCTTTCCTTTCCTCCCCTTCCCTAAGACCTTCCCTCTTTCTTTTCCTCCCCTTCCCTTTTTCCTTCCCTCCCCTTCCCTAAGCCCTTCCCTCCCCTTTTCTTCCCTTCCTTTCCCTTCCCTTCCCTTCCTTCCCTTTTCTTCCCTTCCTTTCCCTTCCCTTCCCTTCCTTCCCTTCCCTTCCCTTTTCTTCCCTTCCCTTCCTTTTCCTTCCCTTTTCTACCCTCTTTCCTTTCGTTTCCTTTCCTCTTTCCTTTCCTCCCCTTCCCTAAGCCCTTCCCTCTTTCTTTTCCTCCCCTTCCCTCTTTCCTTTCATCCCCTTCCCTAAGCCTTTCCCTGAGCCTCTCCTCTCCTCCCCTCCCCTTTCTCTGAGGCAGATATGTGGCTGCTGCTGGATGGGGGAGGTTGTGAAGAATTCTGAGATTGCTGGGAAGCCATCATGGAAGATTGGCAATGAGGATCACCTGCAGCAGCCTATAGCTGTTAAACACTCACACATTCCCAAAATCTGATTCCCTCAAGAATCACGATGAAGTGGATCAAAGTGATGCCAGTGTAAAGTTGCCAACCTTTAAGGTGACACAAAACGTCCCTACTGGGGATATATCTTCCTTTTCATATAGCCATCTAATGAAAAATTCCAGTCTTCCCTAATTCCAAGAATACTGAAATCTCAGACGGAGTATGTAATATTGATAAAATTGGTAAGAAGGCATTGAAGCTGAAAAGAAAGTTGATACAGCTTTCAGGTTCAGCAAATAAAAGTCAGGAATTGATATTTAAAACATTATAAAAATAATAAATTTGATTTTTTTTTGTTTTGTTTCTTAAGATATTATCCTAAGGGGAATGGAGAAATTACATATTTAAGAGTCTAAGGTCATGAAAAAGTGTAAGAGAAGGAGAATAGAGTGCCATCTGAGTTCAAGGAAAAACAAGGATATAATCTGGTAAAACATTATATATAATATGTTATCAAATTCATTTGGCACAGTTTTGCCTTCATTTAAATCATATTCAATTCCCCAGATTTGAACCAGCTTCAAATCCCAACTCAGTCATAATTTTGAAGATGGTAATTGCAATATCTATAGCATCTATCATCTCTCTGTTATTTCATCTGTCTGTCTGTCTCCCTATCTATCTATCTATCTATCTATCTATCTATCTATCTATCTATCATCGCCCATTGGGAACACACAGTAAATTCACTGACCAACAAATTTTAGAGAAGAGAAATAGAATATTATCTTAATCAGGTCTGAATTTGCTGGATTTGCTCCAATACTGAGAGTGAATCAAATTGTCTCAAGGTCGGAGTCAAAAAGAGATTTAGAAAATCAGGGCTTTTCTTGCCCTACTACTCAGAAATGGCTTTATTTATTTTTCCTTGCTTTTCCCTAACAGAACAAGATTAAATTTCCAGACATAGCAGTTTCTGCTAAAGGGATAAGCTTCTCATCTTCGGGGGAAAAAATAGATGAAACTAACATCTTTAAATTCAGATTTGACTTTAAAAAAGAGACCATCTCTTTGGTTTGTATTTTACTGAATTAGTTGACATTTGCATTCAAAATACCATCTTAAAATAAGAATTCTGACTACTATGATTGAGAACTGAAATGGAGCCTTAATTTGTGATTAGAAGGTGCTTCTGCTCGCAAGTTACTCTTTGGTTTCCTGTTCTTTCACTATTCTGATATTTGACAGAAAATACACTCATATATATATATATATACACACACATAAACATATACACTTAAGCAGACTGTGTGCTTGTGTTGCCGATACCACATGTGGATTACTGTGGCACTCTGAAACACCATTCAGCATGTCAGGTCCTATGCTAGTTTTTATTCAATAGGACTCTCAGTCATCCAGGTCATGGTTGTCCCAAAAGTGTTTTTTTCAAGAGGCAACTGGACTTTCTGTTTTTTCTCTGAAGACTTTTCGCTTCTCATCCAAGAAGCTGAAGAAGCTGAAGCGAAACGTTTTCAAAGAATAGAATAGAATAGAATAGAATAGAATAGAATAGAATAGAATAGAATAGAATAGAATAGAATAGAATAGAATAGAAGTTGGAAGGGACCTTGGAGATTTTCTAGTCCAACCCCCTGCCCAGGCAGAAAACCCTACACCACTTCAGACAAATGGTTATCCAACATCTTCTTAAAAATTTCCAGTGTTGGAGCATTCACCACCTCTGAAGGTAAGTTGTTCCATTGATAAATTGTTCTAACTGTCAGGAAATTTCTCCTCAGTTCTAAGTTGCTTCTCTCCTTGATTAATTTTCCCCCATTGCTTCTTGTCCTACCCTCAGGTGCGTTGAAGAATAGTTTGACTCCCTCTTCTTTGTGGCAACCCCTGACTGCTATCATGTCTCCCCTAGTCCTTCTTTTCATTAAACTAGACATTCCCAGTTCCTGCAAGAAAAACCAGAAAGTCCAGTTTCTTGGAAAAAGCACCTTTGGGATATTCCATAAGAGGTTGCTTACAAAAATCCCATTTCCCCCTTCATTGCTAGGGGGATATGATGCAAGACCCTCATCCAACTCAAGGTTTGGAGTGCATCTGAATGGGACAATTATCCACACAGATAAATTCATCAATGAACAAGGTAACTGTGACTTCACTTAAGCTCTCACCCATGGTGGAATGCTGCTGGTTTAACAATCCATTCGGTGAGCACGCGACTCTCTCTCTCTCACACGCCTAAGGCAGTGGTGGGTTGTCCCCGGTTCGGTCTGGTTCTATAGAACCAGTAGTAAAACCGGCGGGAGGCTCCACCCATCAGCCATGACATCATCATTGGTGATCTGCGCATGTGCAGAAGCTCCCGTTGTGAACCGGTAGTAAAGTTAAGTAGAACCCACCCCTGGCCTAAGGCGCTTGCGCGCAGCACTGAAAATGGAGCATTTAGAAGCTCAGCTGCTTACCTGCAGAACTGGCAGTGGAGTCGGACAGCAATGAGGCTGAGCGATGAGGCTGAGGAAGAACATGGGCCAGTCCTGGAGTCTGGGGAAGGCCCAGATGAGGGCTCTGTGTCAGAGGCAGAAATGGGGCCAGGGCCATCGGGGAGTGATGTGCGGACTTCGGAGTCTCCAGAGGCTGACAGTAGAGAGGCAGAGGAACAGGAGGAGACTGTTCCTAGTGCACATATGAGAAGAGCTGCCAGGAGACAGGAGCAGATAAAGCAGAGAAGGTGACTCGGGAGTAGGGCCAAGAGATGATTGGCCCCTCCCATGAGGCTTAAAAGACCAGCAATGGCTCTTGGCCTCTTTGCCGGAAAACAACCATTGAGAGAATTGCTTCTTGTTTGGCTGTAGTTATTTCTTCTGTTCCTGAACTGTTGCCAAGAGAAGCCTTTGGCAGTTTGCCTAATTGTCCCAAAGTCAGAGATAAACTAACAACTGGTGTTTTAAGGACTTTGCTTTAATTTCATTTAGAGTATGCTGAGAATTAGTTAATTCTCAGCTGTTTTAATAAAATCTGTTTGTTTTTTGGAACTGTTTTGCATTTAATATCAACTACGTGGGCCTGGGTCACAACATTACCTTCCAAGTCAGCAATGGTAAATAGAACAGCAAGTGGGGGGGGGAATTAGCTGTGCCGCATGATTGAGATGAGCTACAAATCAGGAAATAAAGGACAGGATAGAGCGGGGGTAGGTGGGCGGGGCCAACTGCTCGTCAGTGCTACCTGTTTGCCCGAACCAGTCCAAACCGGCTGAATTCCATCTCTGCTCTCACCTGAGCAAGGCGAAATGTGGAGCACAGGTAGCCATGCCTAGACGCCAGCTCTTCAAATCAGAACTGCAAAGTGTTTTGTTTTGTTTTTCTCGTTTCAAAAACCATTTTATCAAACTCTTTTGTTCTCTTTATTTCAGATAACAATATTTATAATACTGAGGCTCTTTCCTCTTTTTTTTTTTTTTTTTTTGTACATTGCCAATTAAAGTTGATCCTTTGAAATAATCCTTGCTTTTTTGTGATGGATTCCCATTTCAAAACCAGCATTAAGAGGCAAATGAGCGCCGTGGTTAATTTTGTTAGCTGGTTGTTTATTCTGCAACCGCACTCCGAATCGCACAGACGAAGGAACAATTAGACATCCTGCTTTTCAATTATGACCTGAATTTTATGTACGCAAACATATTAAATCTAAGAAGGCTAATCCTGCTTGAATTGAAATGAGCAAATAACAAGAGGAAATGGAAGAATTTGAGGAGGGAGGAGGGGAAGAGAGAGGAGAAGAGAGGACAAAAGATTTATTCAGAATGCTGAACAACAGAATTGGAAGGGATCTTAGGGATCTTCTAGCTCGGAAGATCTAAAATGGGTAGATCATGGTTAAAAATCATTATACTGCTATGCTAATAAAACCTACTTATATTCCAAACTAAGGGCTCTCAGTACTTTTTAAGAATAGCTCAAGCTCAATAGTTTATGTTGATTATGAGATAATCTGCAAAAGAATCTTCCTCTTCTATCATCTTGTCCAGAATTGAAAAGAAGTAAGAGGGAGAGAGAGAGAGAGAGGAGCTCTCCCCACTTGTGATATGCAGCATCTTCATAGCATCACTGAGCCATCTCTGAAATTATGTTAAGTCTGTCTTTAATACTCTTACTTAGAATAGAAGAGAACTGAAAGGTTCTTCTAGTCCAGTCCCCTGTTCAAGCAGAAGATCCTATATTATTTCAGACAAGTGATTGTCCAGTTCCTTCTTAAAAGCCTTCTTAAAAAACTTCTGAAGTCAAGTTGTTCCACTGGTTAATTGTCCTCACTGTTAGGAAGTTTCTCCTTAATTCCAGGTTGTTTCTCTCCTTGATCAGTTTCCAACCATTATTTCTTGTCCTGCCCTCTGGTACTTTGGAGAATAAGTTGACCCCCTCTTCTTTGTGGCAGCCCCTCAAATAGTGTTGTGGCCCGTCAGCAGCCTGTGCAGCTAGAAGCTGATTCTGACAGTGAGGAGGCTGGTGTGGTGCTGCGCCAGCAGCCTATGCAGCTGACACTCAAGTCAGACAATGAGGAGGCTGGAGAAGATGTGGTGCCAGAGGCAGGGATTCAGCCAGGGCCTTCAGAACCTCCAGAAGATCCCATAAGTGAAGAGGAAGAAGAGGAGGAGCCTCTTCTCGATGCATGGGTGCGCAGAGCTGCCAAAAGGCAGTAGTGGTTCCTCAGGAAGAGGTCTCCTCGAGAGTAACGCTTGGGGCTAATTGGCCACTCCCTTAGCCTATTTAAGGAAGGACAACGACTGAGGCAATTTGCAGGGAACAACTTCGTTCATTCTCTTTTGTGCCTTGATCTTAGTTCTCTGCAAATTGCTTCTGGGCTTTCTGCCAACCATAGTAAGATTACGATGATTTATTCTTTGGATTCTTGCAGGCTGTTAAGAAAGTTAATTAACAGCCTTTGTTTGAAAAAGACTGATTTAATTTAGTAAACTAAGGTTTGTACAGACTTTGTGTGTGCTGCGTTCTTTGGGGTCCGTAGCTGGGGCAGAACAAATTCTGAAATCATGTCCCCCCACTAATCAGGGATGGGATTCAGCCGGTTCGTATCAGTTCTGGTAGTTCTAACCTGCCGGCGCTATGCCATCCCATTTAGCTGCATTTTTTAAGTTATGCGCATGCATGTAAGCGTGCATGAGAAAAGCACATGCACAGAAGGCCGCACAGGCCTGCTCACTTTGTCGGTGCTGGGGCGAAAAAGCCCACCTCTGGCCCTAATTCTTTTTTTTTAGATTCAAACCAAAATTCTTCATTTGGTACAATGGTGATTGAAGGCTTCCCGGGATCATGTGATGGTTATTTTCAACCTTCCTAGCTGACTTTCGACAAGCAAACTCAAGGAGGGGAGCCTGATTTGCTTAACGACTGCATGATTCGCTTAACAACAGCAGTGATTTTCTGTGGCAAAAAAACTCCTAAAATCGGATGTGATTCATTTAACAACTGCTTATGTTAGAAACAGAAATTTTGGATCCAATTGTGGTCATAACTCAAGGACTATGTGTGTGTGTGTGATTGTGTGTGATTGTGTGCATGTGTTTGCACAAATAGAGATCCCATCGTTCTCTCAAGCCACATAGAACATCCAATCATATGGGACAATAGGCCTAAATTACATTTGCAACGCAGTCTTATAAAGTTGCATACAAAACATCAAACGAGCAGTATATACTGTAGAAAGTCAGCACCCACCCCCCTCTCCTAGAAGAATGAGATATTTTGAGGAATATTAAAAAAAGACAGAATATTATATTTCCCTAAATGAGAAATGGAGAAACATGTTTTTTTTTAGAGGCAGGAAACGGACTCAGTCTTTCTTAATAGCCCCCAGCAGATACTGAGTTGGGGCAACTTTTAGAAATGCAGATTTGGGTAATCCATTCAAGACAGGATATTTCGAAATTGCCTGCAGCAAAATCTGAACAAAGGCAGAATGGTAGGAGTAGCCCTCACTCAAGATCCAACACAGAGCAAAGCCATTAAGCCACAATAGGAATTGCCCAACACCCTTTCAGAACACTAGGCCCTTCATTGCATATTCTCAGAGCAGTCCAAACTTCAACCAAACATAGCTCAGACAAACACCTAGGATTTGTAGTTTGCCTATAGAGCCAGCTATGAACCCTACATAACCCCTACATGACCGCATAGGAATCTGACAACAGTCAATAGAATACATGTTCTTGCACAGTAACAGGAAGCTCAAGTGCAAAGCCCAAAAGACGGTATCACACCACTACCCCACTCAACTCCATTTTGTCAGCTGCCCCACAACCACAAATCCATGTGATTCTGCTTCATCAATAAACCATCTTTCCAATCAGCCCCCATGTTTCCAGTGTATTTCTCCCAGCTTGGAATTTAACTAGATGGATACTTCTTCCAACAATTCCTCCAACATATCAAATGTAGAGTTATGTTGTTTTTGTGGCTGTTTTTTGTACCTTGATTATGTTTATATGCTTAGATGTTTACCTAGTTTTAAAACATCTTTTGTTGTTGCTTTCAAATTACCATTTAATTTGTTTTTGGTCACCCAGAGTCACCAATTGGAGATGGGAGGAGTGTATACAATCAGATGAATTAAATAAAAAAGGGGGGGGAATTCTGATGAGGTGTGTTCATTTTGTTTATTGTTCTCTAACTTGGCCTGTCTATAAACTGTATTTATTTGTTTGTTTTGATTTGTACATCTCTTTTAGATTTGGCAGCATTAAGCAATTGTGGGGCTTTAATGCCAGACAGCATCAAAATACTGAGCATTTTTTAATATATATATAAACATTCATATTTCTGAGTCTGTAATTACCTTCTCGCGAGTGAGACAGAAATCTTACAAATCTCACCGGCTGCTTTGCCATTCTTTTTGAACTAAATGCAATTGTAGAGAACTCCCTCTGGGTTTTTCCCCCTCCCCCTATCTTTTTTAAATTCCTCTCCCCACCCCCCCACCCCATTTTGACAGCACTTGCATTAGCAGCCACAGATTGTTACAAAGGGACACGGTTCGCACGATACAAAATTAATTATAATTGTAAATATGCCATTACAGTTAAACAAATGAAGAGCTGGGATTTTTTTTTTTTAATTTTTTTTTTTTTTTTTTTGGCAATGTTCCTGATAGGTTGTGAGTCGCTTGCTTGGGGGTAGATTGGGGAAAAAGCTTGCCTAGCTAGCAAAACTATAAAAAGGGACAATTTGTCCCTCTCTGATGGGAGCTGGCAACCTGTTAAAACATATTTGGGTTGTTTATTCAAATGAAGTTATTTCAGAGTGAAAGAGTCAGAATATTGCTTGTAGCATACTTGCTCTGGTTTATTTATTATTAAGGCAAAATATAGAAAGATATTCCATTGAACAAGTCAAGGTGTCAGATTCTTTTGGTTTGGTTCATTTCTTTTTCTTTCTTTTTTTTTTAAATAATCTTTATTTACATTTCATTTAAAAAGAAAGGACAAACAACATAAAATGACAACCATAACAATACAACAATAAATATATGAACTTCCATATAGTACCCTAATAGGCAAATATTCGGTACTATAACTCTATATTATATTCCGGAGAAGGCAGAACATCTTAGATCTCTTACTACATCACTTAGGTCTATCCGACCACACTTATCTTATATAGTATACATTTCTCTTCCAATACCAGTCCTCATCTAATGTGGGTTATAAATTCCTCTTTTCTAACCATTTATAGAATTTGTCCCAAACTAAACCTACTTGTGGTTGCTCTCTATCCTGTAATTTTTTAGTTAACGTATCCGCTTCCGCACATTCCAAAAAATTTTTTATAATAGCCTCCTCTGTTGGGATATTTTGGTTCTTCCAAAATTGAGCATATATCAGTCTCGCCGCTGTAATGATGTGTAATGCAAAATACCACAGATCTTTTGGTTCATTTCTAAACCACTTGCTGCATATAGCATCCAAGGGAATAACTGGAATTTAATAATAGTTTCCAACAGAGGTGGGTTTCAGCAGGTTCTGAGCAGTTCTGGAGAACCGGTAGCAGAAATTCTGACTGGCCCCGCCCCCATCTATTCTCTGCCTCTCAAGTCCCAGCTGATCGGGAGGAAATGGAGATTTTACATTATCCTTCCCCTGCCATGCCCACCAAGCCATACCACGCCCACCAAGCCATGCCACGCCCACCAAGCCACACCCACAGAACCGGTAGTGAAAAATTTTGGAAGCCACCATTGATTTCCAGGCTTCGTTTAGAGGTAGAAGGCCATAGCTTGTATGACTCTTTAAAATGCTTTGCACACCTCTCAGGTAGAACACTCAGAGTTGAACCAGATTTTCCGGTACCTGGGTGAGAAAATCTCAAAGATCCTTCTTCTGTCAGAGAAAAAGAGAAAAAAGAGAAAGAGAAAGAGAGAGAGAGAGAGAGAGAGAGAGAGAGAGAGAGAGAGAGAGAGAGAGAGAGAGAGAGAGAGAGAGAGAAAAGGAAAAAAAAGAAAGAAGAAAGAAGGAGGGAGGAGGGAAGAAAGAAAAAAGAGAGAAAGAGAGAGAAAGAGAGAGAGAGAAAGAGAGAGAAAGAGAAAAGAGAAAGGAGAAAGGAGAAGGAAGGGAAGAGGAAAGAAAGAAAAGAGAGAAAGAGAGAAAGAAAGAGAGAGGGGGGAGAAAAGGGAAGAAAGAGGGAGGGAGAAAGAAAAAGAAAGAAAGAAACAGAGAAAGAGTGAGAAAGAGAGAGGAAAAGAGAAAGAAAGAAAGTGAGAAAGTGAGAGAGAGAGAAAGCGAGAAAGAGAAAAAGAAAGAGAAAAAGAAAGAGAGAAAGAAAGAGAGAGAGAGAAGAAAGAAGGAAGGAAGGAAGGAAGGAAGGAAGGAAGGAAGGAAGAAAGAAAGAAAGAAAGAAAGAAAGAAAGAAAGAAAGAAAGAAAGAAAGAAAGAAAGAAAGAAAGAAAGAAAGAAAGGAAGAAAGAAAGAAAACTCGTTATCACATCAAAAATGGGCAGACTGAAGTGATTGTCTCCTTTCGCTTACTAGTAAGTTAGATTTTCAGAATGTGAAATCAAAAAAATAGAACTTCATGTCCACTTTCTCCATGAAGCCCTGACTGAAGGTATATCCCTCTGTTGTGTTTTAATTCTTTGGATTTTTCCTAAAGCCAAAGAATCCCAAATATTTTCTTGCATAGAAAGTAATCATTTTGTTGCCTTCTTCTGCATTCTTTCTAGCACTTTTATATCTTTATTTCAAGCTCTCCGCAGTATTCCAAATACCGATATACCACAAATTTGTATGAAAACATTAAAGTATTGGCTCTTTTTTTTTGGTTTCAATCCTTATGAATTCTATCACGGAATTCCTGCAAATGCCAGCATTAAGTCTCTATATAACACTCCAGAAATAATAATAATAATAAAAAAAAAAGTTTGAAGATCAGCTAATCTGACTGCACATTTTCCACATTGTGATGGATTATGATAAATTATAGCTCAATCCTGCACCTCTGTGGCTTATTAATATATTAATGCAAGGGAATTAATGTCCCTATTTATGCCTTGCAGATTTATGCAGGCCCAAAACAAATGATGAACATTTTACATTTCCAAGTTTTCTGCTCTACAGAGACGGATTTCAAGAGGGCAATTCAGTCACCAAAAAAAAAAAAAAAAAAAAAGCCTGAAGCAATTTGCAAATTATAACCAGAAGCCTGCAGATTATGTGAGAACTGTGTCCATATTTCTTATTCAATGAATACAAAATCTATAAATATTTTAAGTGGATGTGGTTCCTGATGGATTGATTGAATTGGAGAAAAATAAGGGGGGGGAATCAGAATTAATTTTAAATATTTGTTCCTGAGGGTGAAAGTTCATTCTTCAAGTTTGTGGGTTGGTTTCTGAATATTTCGTAACAAGGCTAAGTAACATCTTCAGCAGATGTTTAGGGGATATCAGTGTGTGTTTTCTTCTGTTTATAAGGACTTTGTGTGATCAGTGGGTTTTGTGATGAGTCAGGTGGGGTGGGTGTGTCAGTTGAAGGTCTTGTGATGGGTCAGGTGTGAGTGTGTCAAGCGTGGGTGTGTTGTGGCCCGTCAGCGGCCTGTGCGGATTGTAGCTGATTCTGACAGCAAGGAGGCTGGTGTGGTGCTGCGCCAGTAGCCTGTGCAGCTGGCGCTTGAGTCAGATAATGAGGACACTGGAGAAGACGTGGTGCCAGAGGCAGGGATTCAGCCAGGGCCTTCAAAACCTCCAGATCCTCCTTTAAGTGAAGAGGATGAAGAGGAGGAGCCTCTTCTCGATTCACGGGCACGCAGAGCTGCCAAAAGCCAGGAATGGCTCCTCAGGAGGAGGTCTCCTCGAGAGTAAGGCTTGGGGCTAATTGGCCACTCCCTTAGCCTATTTAAGGAGGAACACCGACTGAAGCAATTTGTAGGGAACAACTTTAGTTCACTCTACTTCGCGTCTGGATTCTCTGCAAATTGCTTCTGGGCTTTCTGCCAACCTTAGTAAGATTGTAAGATTATCTTTGGTTTCTTGTAGACTGTTAAGAAATTTATTAACAGCCTCTGTTTTGAAAAAGACTGAGTTATTTTAGTAAATTAAGTTTTGTACAAACTTTGTGTGTGCTGTGTTCTTTGGATTCCCTAGCTGGGGCAGAACAGGTTATGTCAAGTGTGGGTGTGTCAAGTGTGGGTTTTGTAATGGGTCTTGTGATGACCACACAAACCCCTCATAAGGTTTGTGAGGCCCGGCCTCTCCCCCTTATTCAAGAAAGTAAAGTCTCGCGAAACTTAGCATTTCAAAAGGAACCTTTTATTGAAAGAGGTGATAGCAGGGTGAGAAAAAAAAAAAGTAGGATCTGAGGGCCTTCAGGCCATACAGTTAGACTAAAGGAATTAGAAACCCCTCCCAACAGTCCGATGTGGATTCAGCCAATCCACAGGTGCAAAGATGTTATTGTACCGGCCGCTCTGAGAAAGTGATAAGGGAACTTTCTCAGGGTCATCCTCCCACCGGCTCTCGAACGATGAAATCCACATGGCCCTCCCTCCCCTTACGTTCCCCAAAAGATGAGAAAACGCCAGGCTGCTTAGGCGCCAGGCTAGAAAGTATAAATCAGTAAACTGCAGCATACAGGATATATCGGGGAGAAAGCAATAAAGTATAAATGCAATAATAAATGCAAGGGTCCCCCTCTTCCCCCTTGAGGAATGGCAGATTCCTGGATCTGACAAACACTGACATCCCCTAAACCAAGGGTCAGCAACCTGCGGCTCTGGAGCCGCATGTGGCTCTTTCATCCCTCTGCTGCGGTTCCCTGTCGCCGGTCGGCTCCACAATTGATAGGGCTTTCGGTTAGGATAGATAGAGGAAAAAGGATGCCACTCTAGGAGGAGACTCTATGGTGGGGGAACCGGACTTCCGGTTGGCTCCAGAATTGAATGGGGGGCTTCTGGTTAGGACCTTTGTGGCTCTGCTTCTCTCCTTGGTTAGTTTTCATCCATTGTTTCTTGTCTTATTTATTTATTTATTTATTTATTTATTTATTTATTTATTTATTTAAATTTCTATACCGCCCTTCTCCAGAATAGGACTCAGGGCGGTGAACAGCCAGAGTAAAAAACAATACATACAAAATTTAAAAACAATTTAAAATAATTAAATATTATTGGCCAAAAATTAAAATAACCCAATTTAAAATCAATTTAAAATTAACTCAGGCCAGCCCCGCTAATTGAAATAAATGGGTTTTTAGGGCCCGACGAAAAATCCGGAGGTCTGTTATTGTACGTATCTCTGGGGGGAGGTTGTTCCAGAGGGTGGGCGCCGCCACAGAGAAGGCTCTCCCCCTGGGGGTCGTCAGCCGACATTGTCTGGCGGACGGCACCCTGAGGAGGCCCACTCTGTGCGAGCGTACTGGCCGGTGGGAGGCTATTGGTGGCAGAAGGCGGTCTCGTAAGTACCCCGGCCCTAAGCCATGGAGCGCTTTAAAGGTGGTCACCAACACCTTGCCTTTCGGTGATTTGGAAAATAATTTGGCCCCCTCGTCTTTGTAGGAACCCCGCAAATATTAGAACAGTTCTATCAGCCCCCCCCCAGTTCTTTTTTTTATTAGACTAGATATACCTAATTCTTGTAAGTATTCTTCATATGTTTCAGACTCCAGCTCCCTAATCATTCTTGTTGCACTTCTCCACACTCTTTTCAAAGTCTCACCATCTTTTTTATATTGTGGTGACCAGAATTAGATGCAGTATTCCAAGTATGAGCTTATTAAGGCTTTGTAAAGTGGTACAAGAACTTCATGTGATCTTAATTCTAGGTAAAAGTAAAGGTAAAGGTTCCCCTCACATATATGTGCTAGTCATTCCCGACTCCAGGGGGCGGTGCTCACTCCGTTTCAAAGCCGAAGAGCCAGCGCTGTCCGAAGACGTCTCCGTGGTCATGTGGCCAGCATGACTCAATGCCAAAGGTGCACGGAATGCTGTTCCCTTCCCACCAAAGGTGGTTCCTATTTTTCTACTTGCATTTTTTACATGCTTTCGAACTGCTAGGTTGGCAGAAGCTGGGACAAGTAACGGGAGCTCACCCTGTTACATGGCACTAGGGATTCAAACTGCTGAACTGCTGACCTTTCGATCAACAAGCTTAGTGTCTTAGCCACTGAGCCACCTCGTCCCTTCAATCTTGATTCTACCCCTCTATTAATGCAGCCTAGGATTGCATTGGTGGTTTTTTTTTTGTTTTTTTTTTGACAGCTGCTGCAAATAAAATTTTCTGATCTCCTAAATCGTAGTGTGGATACTCCTGCACTGATAAAGTGAGAAGCTATCATTCCATCTACCTCAACTTGATTCATTTCAGATGCATCAAAACTGCAGCGTAGATTTCTAAAAATGTTGTGAAAAAGGGAGAATGTTTAGGCATTCATGTAATACCTGCCACATCTTAGACATTTGAGAAAGAAAGACCCTTGACTCCATTTGGTTGAAGTGACAGATTCTTTTACTAAAGCTAAGTGGTTGCAATGAAAGTAAAGCTAGATATGAATATTCCCGTGCAAAGGTTACACTTTCCCCCCTTTCCCTGGCCATCAGTGTCCAATAAGATGCCTTTATGGTGTTTTGGGAACAGCTTAGAGCTTGGTGCCTCTCAATGCAGTTTCACATTTGTTTCCCAGGCCAGGTGTCCTTGGAGGCACCTGGCCTGCTTTGACACCTCTGGTTCTTTTTGACATGTCTCCCCTCCCACCGTTCGTCTTCTCATTCTTAGGCCCACATGTTACTACCCCAACTTCCTCCCCCGTCTCTTGCAATTTATGGCACGGTGCTAGCAAAATGCAAAAGCTGGAGATGGCGGACCTGATATTTAATTTGAACTGGAGACCAGCACAGAATTCCATTGAAACCGCAATTGATTTATTTCAAGAACTAGAGGTGAAAGATCTACCTACCGTGTGTGGGGATACAATTCCACTATGGAGACCTATGCCAATTGCAATTTACATTTAATGAATATAGCAAATAGTTAGATTGGGTTATGGCCAATGTGTGTTAATGAGGTTAGGAGGGTGAGATAATGGAGCAAATATAGTGCTTTTTATTGAGTTGAATAAAGGAGTTTAAGAATGTGTCTTGTAACTAAGTGCTACCAAATGTCCTTGCATCTCCCCTCTCTGAAACATTCTTTGTGTCTAATGTTTTATGGCAGAGCTAAGAACTTATTTTTTTTTTCCTTGGGAAAGTGCCTATAGAGAGAAAGGGTGATTTACTTGCTTGTCCTAAAGTCATATTTTTCTCCTTCGGGGGGTAGGTATTTAATAGCACACACGGGAGAAGTATCATTTGCAAAATTAGGGTTAAAAGGTCTACCTCGGAGAAATGCTGAGAACAAAGACCGAGACTGGGGAAATTTGAATTTTAAAAGGCTTTCTCGAAAATGCATTAAAATTAAAATTGAAAAGAGCCCATGTGGTACCAGCTCATTAGGTAATTTGGGGCCAGCTAACTCTCTTGCTGCCAACCTATTTCGCAGATTTATTCCAAAGGGGAAAATGGGGAAAGGAACATTATGCATTGATCTTGGGCTCCTGAAGGGAAGGCTATAGATGGGATATAACTATAACGAATAAACAAAGAACGGTTGATGGAATTGGGTATGTCTTCTTCAATGAAAAGAAGGACTAGGGGAGACATGATAGCAGTGTTCCAATATCTAAGGGGCTGCTACAAAGAAGAGGGGGTCAATCTCTTCTCCAAAGGACCTGTTGTGGTTCGCCAGCAGCCTGCGGAGCTGGCAGCGGAGTTGGGCAGTGAGGAGGCTGGGGAGGAACATGGGTCAGTCCTGGAATCTGGGGAAGGCTCAGATGAGGGCTCTGTATTGGAGGCAGAGATGGGGCCAGGGCCATCTGGGAGTGATGCATGGACTCTGGAGCCCCCAGAGTTGGACAGCAGAGAGACAGAGGAACAGGAGGAGCCTGTTCCTAGTGCATGCATGTGCAGAGCTGCCAGAAGGCAAGGGACAACTCGGGAGTAAGGCCAGAAGATGATTGGCCCCTCCCATAAGGCTTAAAAGAGAAACAGAGGCACTTGGGCCTTTTGCAGGAAAGCAACATTGCTAACTCTGTTTCCAGTCAGCATCTCTTATTTATTTCTAAACTCCGTGGGGCTTTACCAACTAAGGCCTTTGGCAGGGTGTCAAAGAAGATAAAGGTTGATGATTATCCCGAAGGACGTCTTCTGCAACTTATTGGGACTCAGCTGGGAATGAACGTAATTCTCAGCTGTTACAATAAAATAGGTTTGTTTGGGACTAATTATGTATTGTAATTACTCAGTAAGCCTAGGTCACAACAGAACCTGAAGGCAGGACAAGAAGCAACAGATGGATAATAATCAAGGAGAGAACAGGGGTGAAATGTAAAATTTGTTACTACCGGTTCTGTGGGCGTGGCTTGGTGTGGGGGGTAATGTGACTGGGTGGGCGTGGCCAATTTTTTTTTAAACTTTTCAAAGCATTTTTTCTAATGCTTTGAAAAGCCTCTGCCGATCAGGAAACTCAGCTGGGATCATCAGAGACTTTTAAAAGCATTTTTTCTACAACCTCTTCCGACGAAAAAAAGTTTTTTAAAAAAACTCTGATGATCGTGAGGCTCAGCTGGGATCATCAGAGACTTTTCAAAGCATTTTTTTTACTACCTCTTTAGCCAAGAGGTTGCAGAAAAAAATGCTTTGAAAAGCCTCTGACGATCCCAGCTGAGCCGCGTGATCATCAGAGGCTTTTTGTTTTCTTTTAAAAGCATTTTTTCGTCAGAAGAGGTTGTAGAAAAAATGCTTTTAAAAGTAAAAAAAAAAAAAAAGCCTCTGATGATTATGCATGGTGGGGGGGGGCAGAGATTTTTGCTACCGGTTTTCCGAACCATGCACCACCATCGCTACCGGATCGGGCAATTCGGTCCGAACTGGGAGCATTTTACCCCCGGGAGAGAACTAACCTAGGACTAAGGAGAAATTTCCTGATAGTCAGATCAATAAATCAGTGGAACAACTTACCTCCAGAAGTTGTGGGTGATCCAACTGGAAGTCTTTAAGAAGAGATTGGACAACCATTTGTCTGAAATAGTATAGGGCAGTGATAGCTAACCTTTTCCGGACCAAGTGCCGAAAGCATGCGTATGCGCACGTGTCTGTGCACCCGAACCCCAAAAATGCAATGCGTGCGCAGTCCCCGCACAAGCGCCCCCCCATGCATGCATGTGTGGCCTCCTGCATGTGGCCCAGCCCCATGCATGTGTGTGTGGCCCACCCACACGCCCCCCGAGCATGCATATGCTGCCCCCGCATGTGCCCTTCCCCCTGCATATGCACCTGTGGCCCCCCGCATGCCTCACACCCCCTGTGCATGCGCAGCAGTGGTGGGTTCCTCCTGGTTCGGTCCGGTTCGGCCGAGCCGGTAGCGGTGACGATATGACATCACCGAACCGGTTCTCCTCCCCCGCCCTCCCACCCCCCCCACCTGCCGACGTTATTCTTACCTTTTATTTGGTCCCACCCCCCAATCTATTGCTGCCTCCTGAGTCCCAGCTGATGACTAGAGGGAAAAAAAACTGTTTAATCTCCTGCCGCGGGGCTTCAAAGGGCCGTCCTACGGCTGATCAGTGTTAAAAGCAAACAAATGAGTCGGGTCGTAAGTGCGAGGACTGGTCGTAAGTGCGAGGACCTTCCAGAAATGACTCTGACCAGCTAGCCACGCCCACCTAGTCACATGACCTCCAAGCCACACCCACAAAATAAGCCACGCCCACAGAACCGGTAGTAAAAAAATTTAGAACCCACCCCTGATGCGCAGCAGAGACTCGAAGAGTAGCTGGCCAGTGGGAGGCACACACACATGCACAGCGGAACTGAATTGGGGCGACGGCTTGCGTGCCATGAGAGAGGGTGTGGTGTGCCACCCCTGGCACGCGTGCCATAGGTCCGCCATCACAGGTATAGGATTTCTTGTCTGAACAGGTTGTTTGACTAGAAGACCTCCAAGTTCTCTTTCAACTCTGTTTTTTCTGTTAAATACCATTTACATTCATCAGAATAGCATGCCAAAGCTCCATAGGGTTAGACAAGTTGCAGATGAAAACAAAATCCATTTTTTTAACCCTGATTTTTTTTTAAAAAAAAGGGCGGGGGGGGGGGGGTTGGCAGTGGTGGTATTCAGCTGGTTCTACCCGGTTCAGGCAAACTGGTAGCGGCGGCTGCGGGAGGCTCCGCCCACCCACCCGGATGTCATCAGGTCACGTTTTTGACACTCTGCGCATGCACAGAAGGTCCTGTAAATGCGCAGAGGTGTCCCACACGAGCAAAGCGAGTAAGCGCACACGCTCGCATTTGTGAACCGGTAGCGAAGGTAAGTCAATACCGCCACTGGGGTTTGGGGTAGGAATCATAAAAGGAGAAGAGACTAGATTTATACCAATCATCTCTAATCTAGAGTTTGCTCACTATGAAATACAGGAACCGGGACATACAATGGAGATTGTTTTATTTATTTATATACATTCATTTTACACTTTTATTGTATAAAAATTTATTTATTTTATAAATTAATTAACATGTATCCTGCCTTTATTGCTATTACAAATGACTCAAGATTGCAAACATATCCAACACACCTTCCTCCTTCTATTTTCTCTACAACAACTCTGTGAGGTGAGTTGGGCTGAGAGAGAGCGGCTGGCCCAAAGTGATCCAGCCAGCTTTCATGCCTAAGGCGGGACTAGAACTCACTGTCTCCTGGTGATTGGCCCAAAGTGATCCAGCCAGCTTTCATGCCTAAGGCGGGACTAGAACTCACGGTCTCCTGGTGATTGGCCCAAAGTGATCCAGCCAGCTTTCATGCCTAAGGCGGGACTAGAACTCACGGTCTCCTGGTGATTGGCCCAAAGTGATCCAGCCAGCTTTCATGCCTAAGGCGCGACTAGAACTCACCGTCTCCTGGTGATTGACTGAAAGTCACCCAGCTGGCTTTCATGCCTAAGGCGCGACTAGAACTCACCGTCTCCTGGTGATTGACTGAAAGTCACCCAGCTGGCTTTCATGGCTAAGGCAGGACTTGAACTCCCAATCTCCTGGTTTCTAGCCTGGTGCCTTAAACATTACATCAGACTGGCTCTATTCCAGGAAAACGGTCCATAATGTTTCCTGAAAGCTAATTTAGCGTAAGCGTTTTTTGACTTGCTTCTGAGGTTCTACATCCTGTTGCAGTTTTACTAATTGTACTAATGATTAAGAGTTCTATTCCTGCCAAATTTTGCTCGGTCTCCCAAGTGCTAATCAGGAGAGCTGCTTTCAAAAGCTTGGTTGTGCTTTCTCTTAAGAAAGGGGAAGGACACACCTACAACTTTAGTGGCCACAACTTTGTTTCCTGTATATAATCATCACCTTCGAACAGACGTACTTGCCATTCCTGCTGCAGGTCATTCATTCAAACTATTCCATCCATTCTCCTTGTTTGCGTTCTGTGTTCTTGCTTGTTTTAGTCACGGGCTATAATTTGGCACCACTAATTTGACCAATTAGAATCACAGTATTTTCATGTTCTCAGCCTTACGAATCAGCACTGTTTTCAAATACTTTCTTCCCTACTGATGTCTTTTAGAGGAAGGTTGGCCTTCCACCTCTTTTGTAGCACGTGGGTTGGTTTTTGTTTATTTTCTGTTGGTGGTTCTGGTCTCTGTCCAACATGAGAAATGAAGGCTTGGTTTTTAAACCCAAGGTTCAGAAATGCAGATTTCTCAACCTTATAAGGTTTGGATCTCTTCTCAGTTGAACTTTGCTTCTCCCCATATTGTCTACGCTCAACGTAATTCGCTCTAATCTTGATTGTAGGAAATATGACTTCTGCAATAGAGTAGTAAATGTCTGGAACACTCTACCTGATCCTGTTGTTAGCCTCTCTAACCCGTATACCTTTTACCTTAAACTGTCTACCGTGGACCTTTCATGTTTCTTAAGAGGTCCCTAAGGGGGTGTCCATAAGCGCACCAGCGTGCCTACCGTCCCTGTCCTACTGTCCCCATTTATATGTACTCATTCTATGTGTTTATAGCTATGTTTTGCCTATTTATTTATTTATTTATTTATTTATTTATTTATTTAATTAATTAATTTATTTATCAAATTTCTATACCGCCCTACTCCTGGGGGAACTCAGGGCGGTGAACAGCCAAGATAAAATACAGATAATACAAACATTAAAAGTCCATTAAAATGATTAAATATTTTGGCCGAAAACAAATTTAAAACAACCCAATTTGTAAAACAGATTAAATCGATTTGAAAATTTAAAAGGGAGAGTTAGGCCAGGCCAGCCTGCTGAAATAAAAATGTTTTGAGAGCACGACGAAACGTGCGCAGATCCGGGATCCTCCATATCTCCAGGGGGAGCTCGTTCCAGATGGTAGGTGCCCCCACAGAGAAGGCTCTCCCCCTGGGGGTCGCCAGCCGACATTGTCTGGCAGACAGCACCCTGAGGAGGCCCTCTCTGTGCGAGCGTACTGGTCGGTGAGAGGCTATTGCTAGCAGAAGGCGGTCTCGTAAATACCCCAGTCCGATGGCATGGAACGCTCTAAAGGTGGTAACCAAAACCTTGAAGCGCACCCGGAAGACCACCGGGAGCCAGTGCAGCTCGCGCAGGAGGGGGGGGTCACATGGGAGCACCACGCCGCTCCCATAACCACCCGCACGGCCGCATTCTGGACCAGCTGGAGCCTCCGGGTGCTCCTCAAGGGGAGCCCCATGTAGAGAGCATATTTATATCCTTCTATTTGTGCCAATTTTTTTTCATGTGTGTCCATGTTTATGTCTATACTGTTACTTGTTTCCTTGTACCTGTTAAATAAAACAAAATAAATAAATAAATATGAAACAAGATTCTTCATATGTGTAGTCAATACTGACCCAGAGGTTCAGTAACCATATACACAGATCTTTAATTCTAGTTATTCGCTGTAAAATGATATCCAATGTTTTCTCAGTAGTATGGATCATAACCTTCCTCCATTTTTAACTCCACAATAACCTTGTGAAGTATAGTAGTGGCCAAAATTGTGGAAACCTTTTGGGGAAAGTGTATTTTTGAGGTTTGATGGCTAATAACACCACTTTTTTTTTTTTTTTTTGAGTTTCAAGATAATCCTATTCCACTGCTGGAATGGCCTGGGAATAGCCCAGACCTTAACCCAATTGGAAATCTATGGAGCCGACTAAAGAAACTTGTTAGTCAGAAGCGACCTAGCAATAAAACCCAGTTAATAGAAGCCATCATTCAATCTTGGTTTCACGTTATAATAGCTGCAGAACTAAAAGACTTGGTTCACTCCATGGGAAGACATTGTAAGGCCGTCATTCATGCTAAAAGTGACCCAACTAAGGATTAACTGATGTGATAATTTTTGTATATCTTGTTTTTCCTATGCTGATAATTTTTGTATTTCTCATTTTTTCTATGTGTTTCACTGTTCTTCTTTATATGTAACTGCTATTCTAATAGCAAATCCTTCACAAAAGTTATTGCATTACATTCTTGATTAAATTATCTTTCCATTGATATATAATTTGATGGTAATACTCCCAAAAAAAGTGGTGTTAGAAAATACACTTTTCCCAAAAGGTTTCCACAATTTTGGCCACTACTGTACAATGGGTTTTGTATAGAACAGAGGTGTCAAACTTGAGTCATCACGTCAGTTGTGAGTTGTCACATGATGTATGGCAACATTTTCCCATCCACTAAACCGGGGGTGGCGTGGCCAGCACATGATGCATCGAGTGTCAAAAGCGGAGGTCGCGCAGGGAGGGGTCGCGCGCACACATGCCCACACCCATAATTCTATGTGCCCCACTCCCCGTGCATGCATGTGTGACCCCCCTGCGCATTCCCCCCATTTTGGCATGCGATGGTATAGTGGGCCACCAGACTTCCGGTGGACCGTAAGTTGGGAAACGGGCCGTTTCCGGCCTCCAGAGGGCCTCCGGGGAGGGGCAGGAAAGGCCGTTTTCACCCTCCCCAGGCTCCTAGAAAGGCTCTGGAGCCTGGGGAGAGCGTAAAATGGGCCTTCCTCACCCACCCACCCCGGAGACCCTCCAGAGGCCAGAAAGAGCATGTTTTCTGACTTCTGGTGGGCCCAGAAGGCCTGCAAATCAGCTGGCTGGCACACGCATGCACACCAGAGCTCAACTCGTGTGCCCACCAATATGGCACGCGTGCCATAGGTTCACCATCACAGTTCTAGACCAAGCTAAATTCCGAAAACAACAAAGAGTTCCTGGAAGCCTGAATTCAGATAAAGCAACCATCAATAGGCATATAGAGATAAACTACATCTACACACCATTCAAGGGAGACAGTCAAAAAGACAGAAACAAACAAAAAGACCAGAACACTTCCTACCAGCAATCAACACCCAGATCAGCAGGTTTACTATTAACAAAAATTAATACTAGACCAACAATCAAGCAGTAAATAATACCCCAATCAAGGAACTACCAACTCAAACAAATACATTCCAAAGGTTCTTTTGTTTTTGTTTTTTAAGGCAACTGGACTTTTTGTGCTTCTGCTTGAAGCTTCTTCACTTCTGAGACCATTGGGACAACCATGACCTGGATGACTGAGAATCGTCATAGACATCAAACAAACAAGCTAACAGTAAACAATAGCCCAAACAAGGAACCACCAGAAACACCAACATGGACAAGGCAAGCCACTGAGATATAAAATGAGAGCAAACCCCACGCTCTCCTAGCACTGAAGTGGTCACCTATTTGAGTAATGAAACTTCTGCAAGAAAACAACCAAAATTCAGAGACCACCAAGGGACCCAACTAGTCTAAAGAGCTTCCAGGTCCAAAGGTGGATTTGAACCCGAGTCTCTCTAAATATAGTCAAACATTTTATCCACTGTACCACACAGGCTCTCAAAGTAGGCCCCTTCCTTTGATGAAAGTACTCTTATGAGTTGTTTTGAGCTTTGTGTCGCTTCCCTCACAATTACAGTTAGGCCTTCATAAAGAAAGCATAGAGGGACGGGGTGGCTCAGTGGCTAAGACGTTAAGCATGTCGATCGAAAAGGTCGGCAGTTCAGCAGTTCGAATCCCTAGCTCTGCGTAATGGGGTGAGCTCCCGTGACTTGTCCCAGCTTCTGCCAACCTAGCAGTTCAAAAGCATGTAAAAAATGAAAGTAGAAAAATAGGGACCACCTTTGGTGGGAAGGTAACAGCATTCCGTGTGCCTTTAGCATTTAGTCATGCCGGCCACATGACCATGGAGACGTCTTCGGACAGCCCTGGCTATTCAGCTTTGAAATGGAGATGAGTACTGCCCCCTAGAGTTGGGAACAACTAGCACATATGTGCGAGGGGAACCTTTACCTTTACTTTAAAGAAAGCATGTTATGTCTTAGTCTTTCAGCTCAAATACCAGTGGTCACATCCTTTGCACTCCAAGGGAAGAGGGCGTCTTTATGTGTTATACATGAGCAACGAACACAAATAGGCTATCCTGCAGATTGTTCCATTCAATAAGGAAAAACTATTTTGTTCTATCAGCGGGGAAAAAACCCCTGTTATTATACATCAAATCCTTTTATAAGGCTAAAAAAAGAATTCTATTCTGTGCAAACCACAACCCAAGTCATTCTTCCCTTCCCTTAATGTTAGAATGTATTTCTGTAATTGTGCCTTATTAAAATAATAATAGTAACTTGTTCTCAGTCAGAGGAAATATTAGCACCAAGACATCGATAAACTAGATTTCCATTCTTGCTATCAGATCTGAACCTGTTCTGCCCCAGCTACGGATCCCAAAGAATGCAACACATCCCCGCCTCTGGCACCACATCTTCTCCAGCCTCATTGTCCAACTCGAGTGCCAGCTGCACAGGCTGCTGGCGCAGCACCATACCAGCCTCCTCGCTGTCTGAATCAGCCACCAGCCGCACAGGCCGTGTATGGGCCACAACAGAACCAACCTTATTTCCTGGGTCTACAGCCAATTCACCATGGCCATCTTGCAATGGCCATCTTGCGGCAGCCAATCCATTGTAGTCATCTTGGCATGGCCATGTCACCACAGTCAATTTACTTACTTTCCCTACCGGTTCACAAATGCGTTCACAAATGCGCTCGGTTCCATGCATGCACTTTGCTGGCGCGCATGCCTTCCGCGCATGTGCCTGGCCTCAAAAATGTGCCTAAATAGGATGGCATAAAGCCGGGGCAGGTGGGGTGGGCGGGCAGGTGGGCGGGCAGGTGGGTAGGCCCACCCGCAATTTCCGCTACCGATTTGGGCGAACCGGTCCGATCCGGCTGAATACCACTTCTAACTACTTGCCGTAACAATTTCAGACAGGATAACTCGGTTAAACAAATGTTATCTGCTGTTTTGTTGACATTGTTGCCATTAGCAAAATGGAAATAATGTCAAAGAAACCATTCGGTGGCAAGTTGTTCCACAATGAGATGGCCATGATGAGACGGCTGTGGCAAGTTGGCTGCAGTGAATTGTCCCATTCCCTCCTTCCCTCCTTCCCTTCCTTCTTTCTCTTTTTTCCCTTTCTCTCTTTTTTTCTGTCCAGAAATGTGTGACAGTCCACAAAATGTGCCTATGCTAAATCATATTCAAACTAACACACATTGTATAGTGCTGTGTTAATATCTCCAAGTCTTTAAAAAGATGTCAGATTGTGTATCTATACCCACTCAGTATTTAGAGCCTTGGTGGTGCAGTGGACTAAGTGCTGTTATGTAGCACTTAGCTGCCAGCTGCCTGCAATTAGTGCGAGTTCAAATCTCACCAGGCTCAAGGTTGACTCAGCCTTCCATCCTTACGAGGCAGGTAAATTGAGGACCTGGATTGTGGGGGCAATAAGATGACTTTGTAGAAACACCGCTTATGGGGGCCCAAAAGCCCTAATAAGCAGGTATATACAAAAGAATGAAGGCTATTGCTATACGTGCATTGCAAGCCTCCCTGAGTCTTTGGAGGAGGGCGGCATATAAATCGAACTAATAAATAAATAAATAAATTTACTGGTCCCATTATCCTGACCACAGATAATTCTCTGAAACGTATGTCAACCATCTACTAACATCAGCTAGTATTTGTAAAAAGTTTCCTATTGATTCTAAATGGATCTTCTTTCTTTCCAGCCAAGAAAAATCCATGGTTCTCAGACATTATCTGCCAAATCCAGAAATCCCCTGTGGGCCCTTTGCAGGTCTCTCTTCTTTCTTAAGAATGGATGTGGATTCCATCTTCACAAATGCTGCCACAATTGTGTTAAATTTACAGGCAATAATAATAATCTGGTCTGCTGAAAAATTTCAGCTAACAGATTTTGTTTCTTTCCCTTTGTTTTTTTTTTAAAAACTGGGATGCTGTCTTTGTAAAGTCTATTCTGTAATCCCGTTTTACATGAAAAAATAAACAATATTTATGCTAATCTACTTGTACAAAAAACTTACAAGATACCTGCCTCATACAGAAAAAAAAAAAGCTTCTAAATCTGTTGGAACACTGCTAAGACATTATATGGCCTCTTTGAAAAGGCTTTTAAGATGTCTCTTTCTGTGTAAATATGACCTTGTTAATTTCTATTCAGCTCAAATGTTGGGTCCTTGAATGTCTTCATCAAAATCTAACTTCTCTGATCTTCCTTCCTTCCTTCCTTCCTTCCTTCCTTCCTCTTCCTTCCTCTTTCTTTCTTTCTTTCTTTCTTTCTTTCTTTCTTTCTTTCTTTCTTTCTTTCTTTCTTTCTTTCCTTCCCTCTCCCTCCCTCCCTTCCTTTTTCCTTCCTTCCTTCCTTCCTTCCTTTCTTCTTCTCTCCTTCCTTCCTTCCTCTTCCTTCCTCTTTCTTTCTTTCTTTCTTTCTTTCTTTCTTTCCCTCCCTCTCCCTCCCTCCCTTCATTTTTCCTCCCTTCCTTCCTTTCTTCTTCCCTCCTTCCTTCCTTCCTCTTCCTTCCTCTTTCTTTCTTTTCCTCCCTCTCCCCCCCTCCTTCCTTCCTTTGTTCATTCCTTCCTTTCTTTTCCTCCCTTCCTTTCTCTCCCTCTCTCTCTCTCTCCCTTCTTCCTTCCTTCCTCTTTCTTTCTCTTTCTTTCTTTTCCTCCCTCTCCCTCCCTCCCTCCCTTCTTCATCCCTTCCTTCCTTCCTTCCTTCCTTCCTTCCTTCCTTCCTTCCCTCCCTCCCTCCCTCCCTCCCTCCCTCCCTCCCTCCTTCCTTCCTTCCTTCCTTCCTTCCTTCCTTCCTTCCTTCCTTCCTTCCTTCCTTCCTTCCTTCCTTCTTTTCTTGAAAAGAAGAAGGAGAGAAAAAGATGCAGATACTGCTTCTCTTAATGGTTACTTAGCCTGATATCAGTTTATCTTTTTGGAAGTTCACTTTCTTCACAGACTCCCCCCACCCACCCCCGACCCCCACCCCTGCACCCAGAATTTGCCCTTTCCCAGTCAAAATTCAGATTTTTAAGTGTTCTACGTTTAATAAGCCCTTTTCTTCTCCTCCAACAAAGCAACTAACCTCACTGTTATTTTGCGCACAGCATCCATCCCAGACATTTGAGATGAAAGGATACTGAGCCAGTGTTACCTTAGCAACGAGGAGAAGATGAAACAATTTTTAGCCTCTTTTACCTTTTTGAGATCTTCCTTTCCACTTTAAGGCAGGCTGCCTTGAAAGAGGAGCCTAAATATTACTGTCTGAAATATCTAAAGTAGGTATTCAAAAAGTACATTCTCCAGAAGCATTAGACACAACGGGCACACAGTATAATTTAATATAGTCAAAATAAGCATGGAATTTCTCTCCGGCCCACTTATTTATATTACTTTTTCACTATGTCGCTAGAGAAATTTTTCTGGAAGAGATATCTAGAGCAGTCCAAATTTTTTTACTACTGGTTCTGTGGGCGTGGCTTGGTGGGCGTGGTGTGGCTTGGTGGGCATGGCAGGGGAAGGATACTGCAACATCTCTATTCCCACCCCACTCCAGGGAAAGGATACTGCAAAATCTCCATTCCCACCCCACTCTGGGGCTAGCCAGAGGTGATATTTGCCGGTTCTCCGAACAGCTCAAAATTTCCGCTATCGGTTCTCCAGAACCTGTCAGAATTTCTGCTGGATTTCACCCCTGATCTAGAGGCTGGAGTTTGAAAGCATGGGCAAATGACTTCCTGTGGTTGGGACGGACTTCAAAAACTTAGGTTAGGGGTACCGAAGTGCTGGGATCAGATTAAAAAAAAAAAAACACACCAAAATTCCATTTCAAATAAATGCAATTCCATGTAATTGATTAGGTAGATTTAGCATGAACTATATAATTAATTCCCCTGTGGTGATATTAGTTTTTCCCCCCCTTTCTTGTAATGCACACATCCACACAAATGGGTGTGTGTGTGGGGGGGGGGTGTACAGGGATAACTTTTGGAGAAAATTGAGGACTCAGATATAAGACTTTCAAAGGTAGCACGAGATGATGAGTTTTTATGTTTATAAACCTTTGCTTTTAAAAGGATCCAACTTGAATAGACTTGAAATATCAACAGTAGCACCATAATAACAACTCGGTGGTGGAATCTGGGGCTGAACTGAGGGGGAAGAGTAAAATGGCTGAGTAGCCTCGAGTTCTTTCTTTCTTTCTTTCTTTCTTTCTTTCTTTCTTTCTTTCTTTATTTATTTATTTATTTATTTATTTATTTATATTTCTATACCGCCCTACTCCCGAAGGACTCAGGGCGGTGAACAGCCACAGGATAAAACACATAAATACAAAAATTTAAAATAGAATAAAAATGAATTAAATAATTTGGCTGAACAAATTTAAAATACCCCAAAATTTAAAAACAAATTAAAATTTGCATTTAAAAAGGGGGAGAAGATTTAGGCCAGGCCAGCTTGATGAAATAAAAAAGTCTTAAGCACGCGAGGGAAGGTGCGCAGATCCGGGATCCTCCGTATCTCCGGGGGGAGCTGGTTCCAGATCGTAGGTGCCCCCACAGAGAAGGCTCTCCCCCTAGGGGCTGCCAGTCGACATTATTTGGCCGACGGCACCCGGAGGAGCCCCTCTCTATGGGAGCGTACTGGCCGGTGGGAAGAAGAAGCAGCTGAAGCAGTGGTGGGTTTCAAAAAAATTTTACTACCGGTTCTGTGGGTGTGGCTTGGTGGGCATGGCATGTCTTGGTGGGTGTGGCTTGGTGGGTGTGGCAGGTGAAGGATACTGTAAAATCTCCATTCCCACCCCACTCCAGCAGAAGGTTACTGCAAAATCTTCATTTCCTCCTGATCAGCTGGGACTCGAAAGGCAGAGAATAGATGAGGGCGGGGCCAGTCAGAGGTAGTATTTACCGGTTCTCCGAGCTACTCAAAATTTCTGCTACCGGTTCTCCAGAACCTGCTGAAACCCACCTCTGGGCTGAAAAAAGAGCCTTGGTGGTACAGGGGTTTAAGGCACCCTGTTATTAAGCTTATTAAGACCAGCTGCCTGCAATTACTGCAGGGTTCGAATCTCTCCAAGGCTCAAGGTTGACTCAGCCTTCCATCCTTTCTAAGGTAGGTGAAATGAGGACCCAGTTTGTGGGGGCAATAAGCTGACTTTGTATACATGTACAAAAGGATGAAGGCTATTGCTGAGCACATTGTAAGCCGCCCTGAGTCTTCGGAGAAGGGCGGAATATAAATCAAATTAAAAAAAAAAAAAGCACCTCTTTCCTAAACTATATAGTATTTATCTAGTAATTACGCAGTGTGTGCTTTAGTCTGGTGAGATACCTGTCTATAGGCGAACAACAATAAACATATTCCCCTGATCAGCTCTTTGGGTTGTTTCTGGTTCCTTGTGCCTGAAAAGCTAATGGGTTTTATCAACCAGAAAAATTCTACACTTGGACTAAATTGGACTTGTCCATGGTGGGATAAATAAATCCCTTCCAGTTCTATGAGTCTTTTTGTTATGCATTGGTTCAGTACAAAAAACAAAAAAAAAAAACCCATCCCTTCTGAAGTAGATCCATTCAGGATTTGTTTTCTAATTTTCTAACTGAGCTCAAATGTAATCAATTGGCTTGCTTGCAAATCTTTTCTTTTTTTGTACATACACAATCACATAATTATTCTGTGTAGATAGTGGACCAGTACTTAAATTTCTTAAGTGCTTCATAAGCAAGAGATCCTTCTACATAGCTGCTATGAAAACTCAACAGCAGATCATCCAATGTGATGCTTTGGCAGGGACTAACTCGTGTTAGACAGTATTTTACAGATTTGCGTTCCGCCTTTGATTGTAAATCAAGACTTCTGAGCGCCCGCAACAGAGGAAACAGGGCAATGTTTCTCAAACTCTGTAGTACTGAGATCCTGTAAAAGAATAAATGCGTGCAAAAGTTCCCTGACCACAAGAATGAGGTTAATTATTTTGTGGGTGGGTTTATTTACGTGGTGGCTCAGTGGCTAAGATGCTGAGCTTGTCGATCGAAAGGTCGGCAGTTCAGCGGTTCAAATCCCTAGTGCCGCATAGTGGAGTGAGCTCCATTATTTGTCCCAGCTTGTGCCAACCTAGCAGTTCGAAAGCACGTAAAAAAATGCAAGTAGAAAAAATGTTTTGATGTTTAGTCATGCCGGCCACATGACCACGGAGACGTCTTTGGACAGCACTGGCTCTTTGGCTTTGAAACGGAGATGAGCACCGCCCCCTAGAGTTGGGAACGACTAGCACATATGTGCGAGGGGAACCTTTGCCTTTACCTTTACCTTATTTTAGTTTTTATTTTCATTTCATTCCATTCCATTCCATTCCATTCCATTCCATTCCATTCTATTTATTATTTTATTTTATTTTATTTTATTTTATTTTATTTTATTTTATTATTTTATTTTATTTTATTTTATATTTATTATTTTATTTTATTTCATTTCATTTCATTTCATCATTTTATTTTATTTTATTTTATTTTATATTTCATTTCATCTTATCTTATCTTATCTTATCTTATTTTATTTTATTTATTTTATTTTATTATAATTTCATTTCATTTATAATTTTATTTTATTTAGAAAATTTATTTCCTGCCCATCTCATATCCAACAACTCTTGGCAGCAAATAAGACTGTTAAGATAGAGCAAGAAATATTGCTTTATAATTATATTTTAATCCATATGTCGTAGGAGTTCTTAAATACTTTAGCTACACAAAGTAGACTTGCACAGATGCAACCAGAAGAAAGTTGAGTAAAGTTGAGCTCTGATGATATTCCTGTTTTGTGTGTGCAGGCCTGGTTGGCACCAGATAAATTATCAGAATTCAAGAGGGAGGGTGTGGATTTGGAGTATTTTTGGACACATAACGATTCTAGGCTAAATCCACTCTTATCTCCTCCCCCAGGCTCTGCTTGCTCTTCTCTTACAAGGATGCCACAAACACTCTGTGAATTGATCCCTCTGTCTAGATCAGAACAAGCAGTTCAGCTAGCAAAACTATATTAATATTTATGCATATGTGGCAAATTTGGACAAAACGCAGGGGGAGAGAGAGTGGGGGGGGAGAGAGAGAGAGAGAGAGGGAGAGAGGGAGAGAGAGAGAGATGCATACACTCATAAACAAGAAATAATTTACATTTTTGGTATCTTTCACAAGAAACAATATTGTGGGGACTTAGCAAATAACAGCACAGGTTTTCAAAAAGGAGTGATTGTGAGCTTAGGGTGCTGTTTTCACACCTGAAAATTACCAGTTAAAAATTGAACATGTCCTTGACCAATGTATCCAGTAAAGTCACTTTTTCCCCCTCCCTTAATCACAGGTTTGTGTATGTTTGTTCTCTTTCCTCTTGCTGAGCTATATGGATGATTTTTTTTTTTTTTAAAAAAGGCTTTTCTCCTTGAGACAGAGATCTAATAGTTCTGAAGAGAATGTAGATGATATTAATACTGCATTGAATGAATGAAACCTTGGAAACTATTTTTAAGTAGGCTTATATTTATGCTAAGGGGGTGCAATGGCTCAGTGGTTAAAGATGCTGAGCTTGTCAGCCGAAGAGTTGACAATTCAGGTTCGAGACCCGAGCTCTGTGCAATGGGATGAGTGCCTGTTCTTGCCCCACCTCCTGTCTGTCTAACAGTTCGAAAGCATGCAAATGCGAGTAGATTAATAGGTACCACCAATGGGAAGTTAACAGCGTTCTATGCACTTTCAGCATATAGCCTGTGCTGGACACATGACCTTTCAAACAATGATGGCTCCCTTGGCCAAGAAATGGAGATGAGCACCATGCCCTAGAGTGGGACATGACTGGGCAGGGAAACCTTTACCTTTATATTTCTGCTATCTAATGTTTGCTGTCTGTGATGACCCAGGGCACAGCACAGAGATAACACAGGCAGCTGGCAATTCAAACTGCTCCTTTATTGCGCCAAATTTCCCCAAACCAGTGGTGGGTTCCTCCCGGTTTGGTCTGGTTCGGCCGAGCCGGTAGCGGTGATTATATGATGTATTCTCCCCCCGCCCTCCCACCCCCCACCCCCCACGTTATTCTTACCTTTTATTTGGTCCCACCCCCAGTCTATTGCTGCCTCCTGAGTCCCAGCTGATGACTAGAGGGAAAAAAAACTGTTTAAACTCTTGTGGCGGGGCTTCAAAGGGCCACCCTACAGCTGATCAGTGTGAAAAGCAAACAAATGAGTCGGGTCGTAAGTGCGAGGACTGGTCGTAAGTACGAGGACCTTCCAGAAATGACTCTGATCAGCTAGCCAAGCCCACCTAGTCACATGACCTCCAAGCCACACCCACAAAATAAGCCACGCCCACAGAACCGGTAGTAAAAAAATTTAGAACCCACCCCTGCCCCAAACGCTCCCACGTTTCTGGCAAGTCCCAGAGCAAAGTGATCACACACACACATATCTCAAACAGCCTCTGGCTGCAAATAGTTCAGCCCAACAGTGTGAGCAGCACAACTGCACAGCAAGAAATCTAGCAGGGCAAGGTGAAGAGTCCAGGAAGAAAGGGAACATGACAAGTAATCCAGAAATCCAGAAAGAATGCAAGGAATCAAGAAAAGTTCAAACCTTGACGCTCAACACTCCAGGAATTCAGCATTTGTTCCTGACAAATGCCCCTCCCTACAGTGTCTCCTTAAGTCTCAGTCCCCAGATGTGTCTTGTGAAGAGGGGCGGGGAGCTCTCCTCCCGAGTAATCAGCTCAGTCTGCGCTGTTCTCACCTTCTCTCCACTCTCCGTGCTCGAGGATCAGGAGAGTGTGATCCTTGCTCATCACCTGAACTCTGTCTCTCATGTTCACTGCTTAGTCTCTCTTGGTCATCCTGCCCTCCCTTCCTCCCTGCCTACAAGCCATCCCAATCCTGAAAAGCCCTGACCTGATGGGGTCTGCTCTTCTCCATTTATCTCCGAAGCCAATGAAGCCACCCCATCGATCTCCATTGGTTCCAGTTCCGGCTCTTCTTCCAGTGGTGGGTTCCTCCCGGTTCGGCCCGGTTCTCCCGAGCCGGTAGTGGTGATGATATGATGTCACCGAACCGGTTCTGCCCACCCCCACCCCCCACCCACCCCCGCATTATTCTTACCTTTTATTTGGCCCCACCCCCAATCTATTGCTGCCTCCTGGGTCCAAGCTGATGGCTAAAGAGAAAAAAACTATTTAAACCCTTGCCGTGGGGCTTCAAAGGGCCGCCCTATGGCTGATCAGTGATAAAAGAAAACAAATGAGTAGACCGGTGCCTGCAAAAGTACATGAGTAGATCAGTGCCTGTAAAAATAAATGGGTAGACCAGTGCCTGTAAAAATAAATGGGTAGACCAGTGCCTGCAAAAATACATGAGTAGATCAGTGCCTGCAAAAATAAATGGGTAGACCAGTGCCTGCAAAAATACATGAGTAGATCAGTGCCTGCAAAAATAAATGGGTAGACCAGTGCCTGCAAAAAATAAATGGGTAGATCGGTACAGCTCTGCAAGCAGTTAAAAGCCTGGTAGACCAGTACCTCTGCTAAATCCTAAATAATTGTCACTTTTTTTTTTTTTGTTTTGCTTTAATTTATATGCCGCCCTTCTCCGGAGACTCAGGGCGGCTTACAATGCGTTAAGCAATAGCCTTCATACTTTTGTATATTTATACAAAGACATCTTATTGCCCCCACAATCTGGGTCCTCATTTTACCTACCTTAGAAAGGATGGAAGGCTGAGTCAACCTTGAGCCTGGTGAGATTTGAACTTGCAGTAATTGCAAGCAGCAGATGTTAATAACAGTGCTTTAGTCTACTGTACTACCAGGCTTGACCAGCAAGCCACTCCCACAAAATAAGCCACACCCACAGAACCGGTAGTAAAAAAAATTAGAACCCACCCCTGTCTTCTTCCTCTGCAGATTCAGGATCCAATGGGGGATGACACTGTCTCTGCCTTTGTTAACCTACAAATGCTAAGAACCAATTTTTCCTTCTTTCCTGCAGGGTTTCCTGAATAGTTTTATCCTTGAGTCTTATTTGGAATCTGCTTTAGTAAATCTCTTTATAAAGAATATTTCTGCCTGCACTGGGATATATTTGGTTAGAATAGATCTGTCTGCAATTCACAAATTAATAAAGGATTCAGGGTGTTGATGTTATTTTCCTCTTGCGAAAGAAACCTGAAAATGTCTCAAAAGGACTGAAGATAAGAATAATGATTTGTTGTCCGTGATTTGATGTACTCTTATGACAACTGCCTTACTTTGCGTTATTTCATTGTCATAGGTTTGCTCATATAATAGAGCTAACCGAAGCATTTAAAGCCCCAATTTGTTATATTTATGCACTGTTCTGAACTCATTCTAATTGTGATGCTTAAAGTGGCAGATCATCACATTAAAAATAGCTTGTGAAATAAAGTTACTGGGTCAACTCGTCTCTTCAAGGAGCTTCTCTGCTCTATAGAACCGGTAGTAAAACTGGCAGGAGGCTCCGCCCACCAACTCTGACATCATCAGGAAGCTTCTGCGCATGCACAGAAGCACACACGTGTGCGGCCCCATTGCGAATGAGTAGTAAAGGTAAATAGAACCCACCCCTGGTCAGGGGTGCTATTCACTTACTTTCCCTACCAGTTTGCAAATGTCCAGTTTTCCGCGTATGCGCCCAGCCCCAAAAATGTGCCTAAATAGGATGGCAGTAATGTAGGTAAATGCGGATCCAGCTGGATGATCACTGAAGGGCCCTCTTTATTCATAGTATTGTAAGAAAGGAAATGTGCTTGTTTAAGGGAAGCCAATTATCCAGTTGAGACAGTACAAAGGCAGAGAGTTCCTTTGAAGTAGAAACATTCTATAAGAGGGGCCCCTCGGTTGTCAGAGTTAGAGACATTTTGATGATATACAGTTTGAAGGTTAAAGAGATCAAGTATGACCACATGTAATATCAACAAGAGATAATTTGAATCTATGTTTCAGTGATTTACAAGAAGAATTATGATTGTTGGCAAGAATAATATGAAACTTAGTAATTAGGAAATGTCAATTAAATAACAAATGTATATGACCATATAAACTGCTGTGTTAGCAGAATCCTTTGCCTTAGAAGGGTATAAAACCATTGTAACAAGGTTCTGTCTTTGTTCAACGCTTCATGTACAAACGAGCTTTGAACCTATTGCGCAATATACATTGTCTCTGATTAACCCAGAAAAGTTGTGTTGGTCTAATTAATCCACAACAGCACGGAGCTGAATACCATCTCTGATGTCAATCCTTCAAGGTACACCAGAAGAGGTTGCCAGAGTTATGAATGATTAATACAGAGGTGTCAAACATCTGGCCTGCAGGGCCTTTAAATCTGGCCCGTGGGATGTTGTGGCCCGTCAGCGGCCTGTGCAGCTAGTAGCTGATTCCGACAGCGAGGACGCTGGTGTGGTGCTGCGCCAGCAGCCTGTGCAGCTTGGTACTCAAGTCAGACAATGAGGAGGCTGAAGAGGATGTGGTGCCAGGGGCAGGGATTCAGCCAGGGCCTTCAGAACCTCCAGAAGCTCCTATAAGTGAAGAGGAAGAAGAGGAGGAGCCTCTTCTCGATGCACGGGCGCACAGAGCTGCCAAAAGGCAGGAGTGGCTCCTCAGGAGGAGGTCTCCTCGAGGGTAAGGCTTGGGGCTAATTGGCCACTCCCTTAGCCTATTTAAGGAAGGACGATGACTGAGGCAATTTGCAGGGAACAACTTCATTCACTCTCCTTCGCATTTGGATCTTAGTTCTCTTATTAGTTTCCTGCAAATTGCTTCTGGGCTTTCTGCCAACCATAGTAAGATTACGATGATTTATTCTTTGGATTCTTGTAGGCTGTTAAGAAAGTTAATTAACAGCCTTTGTTTGAAAAAGACTGATTTAATTTAGTAAACTAAGGTTTGTACAGACTTCGTATGTGCTGCGGTCTTTGGGGTCCGTACCTGGGGCAGAACATGGGGTCAGCCTGGAAATAGCAAAGGACTGGCCCGCATGCCTCTGGCAACCAAAACAACCCCCCCCCCATGCCCTGTTTTGGCCAGTAAAGTGCTGCACGAGGCCATGCAGGCTGAGAACGGGGTGTGGGAGGCCTCACACGCCCCCCCCCAGTATCCCGTTTTGGTCAGCAAAGTGCTTCAAGAGGCCGTGTTCCTGACTCATTGCACAGCAATCTTTTTCCAGTTCCTGAACCCCTGAAAGAGTACCACAAGCTACTTCCCTCCTCCCCCTTTTAGATAATTCATCTACCTGGTAATTCTTGAGGATCCACTGAATTTGCAAATTGACTCCTCACTTGAACGAATGATTAAGCCTGTGGCGATGATATTGCTAGCCCGGACTCCAGACTGAATTAATGCATGACCTGTTGGTTATAGAAATAAAACTGTTAGCACAAAGGTGCTTTTTCAAAAGGCAATTGGACTTCCTTGTTTTTTCCCCTTGGAAATGTTTTACTCATCCATTGTCAGTTCTGATTGAATAGTGGAAAATGGAAGGATTTATATTCCTTTTAGTCATCTGGTCCTTAACACTTTGTCCTAGAGTCATTGATGTCACTAAGAGGTTTACCTATGCCTTCAGGGTCACCTGAATAGTGCAGATGGGTGTGTAGAACCTTCTAGGAACTACTGAAAGGACTGTGTTATAAAAAGGAGACAGGTGATATAGTATCCCTCCCCCTCTATTGAATCCTTCCATTCTCCACCATTCAGTCACAATTTAAGAAGCTTCTTGGATGAGAAGCAAAATGTCTTCAAGGGAAAAAAAACCCCAAGAAAGTCCAGTTGCCTTTTGAAAACCATGACTTGAATGCCTAGAACTTGAATGCACCTCTGTAACTGTCTGGTTTGGTTCTGCAACCCACCAAGACAGGCACAGACTTCAGAGGATAATTAGAACTGCAGAAAAAACAATGGCTACCAACCTGCCTTCCATGGAGGACCTGTATACTGCACGAGTCAAAAAGAGGGCTGTGAAAATATTTGCAGACCCCTCACATCCTGGACATAAATTGTTTCAACTCCTACCCTCAAGACGACGCTATAGAGCACTGCACACCAGAACAACTAGACACAAGGACAGTTTTTTCCCCAACGCCATCACTCTGCTAAACAACTAATTCCCTCAACAGTGTCAAACTATTTACTAAGGCTGCACTACTATTAATCTTCTCATCGTTCCTATTACCCATCTCCTCCTACTTATGACTGACTGTAACCTTGTTCCTGGTATCCTTATGATTTATATTGACATTGTTTCCTGATTGTTTATTTGTACCGTATGACTATCATTAAGTGTTGTACATTATGATTCTTGACGAATGTATCTTTTCTTTTAGGTACACTGAGAGCTTATGAACGGAAGACCAATTCCTTGTGTGTCCAATTACACTTGGCCAATAAAGAATTCTATTCTATTCTATTCTATTCTATTCTATTCTATTCTATTCTATTCTATTCTATTCTATTCTATTCTATTCTATTCTATAAATTTAGTAAGAAATACGTATTCTGAGAAATAATCCAATTGGTTTACTTCGGACACAAAAACTAAATAAGTTTTTAGGCCTATTTGCATTTGAGTTGGGAGATTGCCAGCCAATATCAGAATGGTTAACTAGGTTGAAAAGTTGAAACAAAATCCTGACAGGGAAAAAAAAATCACTTCTAAACCATTGTCGAGAAAGTTTTCTTACTAAGCAGTAGTCAAGTTTAACTCAAGGACATCTTTATCTTTTCATCCTGTTGGAAGAAACGTCCATCTGGGTTCAGTTCCAAGTGGGAAGAAAGACACTGGAAACTTGGAGACTTCTTGAAAAGATTGTTTAGTGGTAGACAGGACCACGTGGTTTTGAGATGCTCAAGAGGGAAGAGATGCTGAGAGTCCCTGGGTTTTAAACCCTCTCTGGGTTTGAACTTCCTGTGGCACAGGAAGAGTATCCTGATTGGTTGTTGTCAGAGGTCATGGCTTGTAGGTTGTCTGTGTGCTAGGTTTGGTTGAACCTTGTTGGGTGATGCAATGAAGGGCAATTAAATGGCTCTGCCTGAAGGAGATAGATCTTTGTTATGTAGAATAGACTGGCCCAGGCCTTAATGGCCCATTAACAATGGTGGGGGAGGGGGCTGAGTTTCTGCCTCCTTTTTAGGGGAAATATTCTGCCCTTTCAATATTTCCTAAAATATTTCATTTTCCTAGGAGATGGGTGGGTGCTAACTTCCTACAAACCCCTCCAAAAATACAGGACTAACCAACTTCCATCTTATATGTTATTTTGGGAAAGTTAAAGCCGAGAAAGCAGCCCATAATAATCATCTCGTTTTCCTCTGACCTGTATGAGTAGCTCTGAAGGAAACAAACAGGCATCGCACTTGCAAACGCTGAAAGATGGCACAGTTTGTCAATGTTGATGCCACATAGCATCTGATACAATCACTTTTATTGCCTGCCTAAAGGGACACCGGCTTTCCCTTTCTCCCTCTTAGTCCTTGACATGTAGAGTGAAGCGTGACCATTTTGGGGGCAGGAGCTTAAAACGCAGAGCCTTCCTTTGTGTACTTAAAGCAGAAGAGCAATTAATGTACTCAGCTAAATGCTTGCCGCTGCTAGAATTCATTACCCAGAATCAATGCTCCAGAAAGTTAAACATGCAATATCTCCATCGGCATAAAAACCTTCCTGGAAGGGGATGACTTTGTAACAGAGGTGGGTTTCAGCAGGTTCTGACCAGTTCTGGAGAACCGGTAGCGGAAATTTTGAGTAGTTCAGAGAAGCGGCAAATACCACCTCTGACTGGCCCTGCCCCCATCTATTCTCTGCCTCCCGAGTCCTAGCTGATCGGGAGGAAATGGGGATATTGCAGGATCCTACCCCTGGAGTGGGGAGAGGATGGAGATTTTACAATATCCTTCCCATTGGAGTGGGGTGGGATGGAGGTTTTACAGTATTCTTCCCCTGCCATGCCCACCAAGACATACCACGCCCACCAAGACATGCCACGCCCACCAAGTCATGCCCACAGAACCAGTAATAAAAATTTTTGAAACCCACCACTGCTTTGTAGATGTGCATCACTTCTTCCTCTTTACTTGGGAAGGGACCACAGGTAAAGACAAGCATCTGAGGACAATAATCCTTGAACTTTAGCAAATCTGAAGTGTTTCAGCAAGACAAAAAAAAAGGGCAGTTTAAAAAGAGAGGAAAATAGCATCGAAAAAACCAGATGCCCCAGCAACGCTCTTATATGATCAAGGACCGCAAAAGGAAACAATGCAACATCCACTGACACAAGAAATAAAGATAGTAAAGCAAGTAACATTAGATTGTAAAACTAAAATGTGAGTTAAATATAGTAAAGGAGAGGAATTAAATAAATTAAATAAAGGAGAAGAATTGAGGCCTTTGAACTCTGGTGCTGGAGAAGACTTCTGCGACTCCCTTAGACTGCAAGGCGATCCAACTGGTCAGTCCTAGAGGAGACCAATCCTGACTGCTCTTTAGAAGGCCAGATCCTGAAGATGAAACTCAAATTCTTTGGCCACCTAATGAGAAGGAAGGACTCGCTGGAGAAGAGCACTGGTGAAAAAGCATCTTTGGGACGATCACCTGGTAATTATACCATCCATTCCACATTGTTCCATTTTATTCAGAAGAAGGCAATGTCTTGCACATTGGCAAATATATATATATATCAAAGCATAAAATACAAATTAGATGGACATGACCTTGTAGATGACCCTCACTCTGTCAAGGACCTTTGAGTATTCATTTCTAAAGATCTAAGTGCCAACAGCCACTGTAACAATATTGCCAAAAAAGCATTAAGAGTTGTTAACCTAATCTTGCGTAGCTTCTTCTCTGGTAATATTGTACTACTAACTAGAGAATACAAAACATTTGCTAGACCAATTCTTGAATACAGCTCATCTGTCTGGAACCTGCACTGCATATCGGACATAAATACAATTGAGAGAGTCCAGAGATATTTTATGAGAAGAGTCCCCCATTCCTCTACCCGCAATAAAATACCTTATGTCACCAGACTTCAAATTTGGGGCTTAGACAACTTAGAACTATGCCGACTTCGGTCTGACCTAAACGTAGTACATAAAATTATCTGCCACAATGTCCTTCCGGTCAATGACTACTTCAGCTTCAACCACAACAACACATGAGCAAATATTAGATACAAACTCAAGGTAAACCACTCCAAACTCAATTGCAGAAAATATGACTTCAGTAACAGAGTGGTCAGTGCCTGGAATGCACTACCTGACTCTGTGATTTCATCCCAAAAACCCCAAAACTTTAACTTTAAACTGTCCACCGTTGACATCACCTCATTCCTAAGAGGTCTGAAAGGGGCATGCATAAGTGCACTAGCGTGCCTACCGTCCCTGTCCTAATATTCCTTTTTACTTTTACTCTTTTCATGTATTCAAATTACGTTTATACTTTTACCTGTTATCTTATATATATGCTTGCCAAATAAATAAATAAATAAAAATAAATAAATTAACTTTATTATCTAAATATGCTACATCCAGAGCATTTCCTTGTTCTACTAACATAGTCACTTTTTCATACAAAAATTGGTAGTCATCTTAATGGTATCATTTAGGATTAAAAGTTCGTCTGGAGGTCATTTTAAATTCTACCGTAGTAATAAGAAGGGGGAAATGTCTAAGTCTGAAATAAAACAGGACATTCAAGCACCTCCAGAAATCTGTAAATAATCAGATTTACCTATTTAAGTACAGAAAACTTTGGACAATTAAATAAGGTTTTATAAAGGTTTATCATTCTTTTTTAATGGAGACACATGATCAACCAAACTCAGAAAAGTCTACTCTGTCAAAACTTTGGAGAAGAGGAAGAGGGCACCCATTTAAGTAAATAATACCCTCATTGATTTTAATGGAGTCCTACTGATTTATACCAAGGCTAATTATTTTGAATTGGCTTCTATTGATTTCTGTCTAATTAGATTCGAGTAAAAGCTCCACGATTTGCATTGAGCAGATTAAATTGAGCCGGCTAATTGCATTGTAGTAAAACTCACCAACATGAGATGTGTTTGACGAATGAGCAAAAAACAAAAGCTGTGTATATGAAAGGAGGAAAGAAAGAAAGAAGGAAAAAAGAGTATGCGGGGTTGTTGTTTTTTTTACTCCTACAACACCCAGGGCTTCCCAGAGAAATATCTGATCCAGAAGAGTAATACTTGGATATGATATGATAATTGGAACATATTATCATTAAAGCAGCAGTGGCTACATTTTGAATAGGTGTAGCAAAAGCAATAGCACTTTGACTTATATACCACTTTACAGTGCTTTACAGCTCTCTCTAAGTGGTTTAAAAAGTCAGCCTATTGCCCCCAACAATCTGGGTCCTCGTTTTACCTATCTTGGAAAGATGGAAAGCTGAGGCAACCTGGGAGAAAAGCAACCTAGAACTAAGGACAAATTACCTGATAGGGAGAACAATTTACCAGTGGAACAGCTTGCCACAAGAAGTTCTGGGTGCTCCAACACTGAAGGTTTTCCAAAAGAGACTGGTTGGACTTTATCTGAAATGGTAGAGGGTCTTGTAGGTAGTTAGCACCTACCCCTCTCCTAGGAAAATGAGATATTTTAGGAAATATTAAAAGGGCAGAATATTTCCCCTAAAAGGGAGGCAGAAACTCAACCCCCACTTTGTCTTTTTTTAAAGTAGTTTTTATTGAATATAAATATTAAAAAAGACATACGTAACATATACACAACAAACATTTATACAACATATACACAAAAAGAGTATAATTTCTTCTTAAGCATTTTCTCAGAGTGATATTCTACAATTCTACTTATGATATATTCCTTCACCTCTCCTTAATCTAATAACATTTTTTATATATATATTTAAATCGGTAATATTTCCCCCTATATTTTTGTATATTTCTGATTTTTAACCAATTATACCAATTATTCCATATTTTATAATAGTCTGATTCTTCTCTTTCTTGTAATTCTTTGGTTAACCTATCCATTTCAGCGCATTCTAAATTTTTTCCTATTATTTCTGTTTGACTTGGTGCTTTTTCTTGCTTCCAATTTTTTGTGTAGGTTATTCTTGCAGCAGTTAATATGTGAATTGTGAGATATTTGATATCCTTAGGGTATGATTGGTTAAAGATTCCTAATAGAAATGTTTCTGGTTCTTTTTCAATCTGTGTTTTTGTTATTTGTTCCAACCATTTTTTGATGTTAGACCAAAATTTCTTTGCTGCCGGGCACGTCCACCATAAATGATAGAAAGTCCCTTGTGCCTTTTTGCACTTCCAACAAATCGGGCTATTTTTAGGTTGTATTTTTGCCAATCTGGTTGGAGACATATGCCACCGATAAAACATTTTCAGTTGGTTTTCCTTGTACGCCGTTGCTTTCGTTAAATTTAGGTTTACCTGCCAGAGCTTTTCCCATTTTTCCAAAGGTATTGTGTGTTTGATGTTTTGAGCCCACTTAATCATTGTTTCTTTGACTGTCTCTTCTTCCAATTTATAGCGTAGAAGAAATTTGTAAATTCTACTAATTAATTTATTTTCTGAATCTAATATAATTTTATCTATTTGTTTTTGATTATAAATTTCATATGTTTTTATATGTTCTCTGTATTTGGATTGTATTTGAGTGTAAGTCCACCAGTCTATTTCTCTGTGTAAATCTGTCTCCAATTGTTGTTTTGTCTTTAATTTGCCTTGATAGTCAATTATATCTTTATATCTAATTATTTTTGTCTTCTCTGTTAAATTTGGGTGCCTAATTGATTCTGTCGGTGCTAGCCAATTTGGTATCTTCATATAATGTTGTTTTTTAATTTTAAGCCAAATTTGTAATAATGAGTTTCTTATTGTGTGTCTTTTAAAATATGAATGTGTTTTGTATTTCTCATCCCACATAAAGGAGTGCCAGCCAGTTTGAAGTTCATGTCCCTCAATTGTTAAAATTCTAGAGTCCTTTAATTCTATCCAATCTTTGACCCACGATAGTACTGCTGCTTGGTAATATACCTTCCAGTCAGGGAGTGCAGCTCCTCCTCTATCTTTTGCATCCTGAAGCAGCTTAAATTTTATTCGTGGCCTTTTCCCTTGCCATATAAATTTAGATGTTATTTTATTCAGCTTTTCAAAAAATGATTTATCTATTTTAATTGGGGTGACCTGAAACAAATATAAAAATTTAGGTAATATAGTCATTTTGATGGCCAAAATTCTTCCTAGGAATGAAATGTGTAAATTTTCCCATTTTTCTAAGTCTTTCTTTGTTTGTTCTAGTAATTTATCATAATTGTTTTCTTTAATTGCTGATGTTCTTGTAGATAAGCAGATTCCTAGATATTTTATTTTTTGTTGTTGTTTGGATTTGTATATTATCTGTCAATTCTTTTGTTTGGATTTCCGTAAGGTTTTTTACAATTAGCTTCGATTTACTTTTATTGATTTTTAGTCCAGCCACTTCTCCCCCTTTGTCAATGGGCCATTAAGGCCTGGGCCAGTCTATTCTACATAACAAGGATCTACCTCCTTCAGGCAGAACCATAGTAGTAATTGCCCAAAGCTCTTTCATTACATCATCACCCAGCAAGAGTCAACCAAGCCTGGGACTCAAAAGACAACCTACAAAGTTACCCCTGCATGACCCCATGGGAGTCTGACAACCAATCAGAACACAAGCTCAAATTCAAAGCCCAACAGAGGGCATAAAAACCAGGCACTCTCAGCATCCCTGCCCTTTTTTTTCCAGGACCTCAAAACCATGTGGTCCTGTCCACCATTAAACCATCTTTTCAAGCCGTCTCCATGTTTCCAGTGTCTTTCTCCCCACTTGGAACTGAACCCAGATGGACATTTCTTCCAACAGTCTCTTGCTTGAGCAGGGGGTTGGACTAGAAGACCTCCAAGGTCCTTTCCAACTGTATTATTCTATGTTCTGAGACATTTGCATGAGAAGAGTTTGCCAACATGTCCTTGGCAGGGAAATGAGCCTTTCCAGAACTCATTACACAACCCATTTGTTTAATCAGCTGATATGCATGTGGAGTAAGCACAAGTAGAACCCTTTTTTTTAAGGTTAAGACCTTGTGAGAATTGTTTTCACCTCCTTTGGAAAAACAGCCATGCAAACAAACATATATTTTAGCGCTGGATTAGAATTAGAATTAGAATAATTATGAATAATTAGAATAAGTATGAAGGCTATTGCTTAATGCACTGTAAGCCGCCCTGAGTCTCCGGAGAAGGGCGGCATATAAATCAAATTAAAAAAAAAAAAAAAAAAAAAAATAACAGAGTTGCTCAGGCAGGAAACTTCAGACAAATGGTTTTCCAATCTCTTCTTAAAAACTTCCAGTGTTGGAGCATTCACAACTTCTAGAGGCAAGTTGTTCCACTGATTAATTGTTCTCACTGTCAGGAAATTTCTCCTTAGTTCTAAGTTGCTTCTCTCCTTGATTCGTTTCCACCCATTGCTTCTTGTCCTGCCCTCAGGTGCTTTGGAGAATAGCTTGACTCCCTCTTCTTTGTGGCAGCCCCTGAGATACTGGAACTCTGCTATCATGTCTCCCCTTGTCCTTCTTGTCATTAAACTAGACATTCCCAGTTCCTGCAGCCATTCGTCATATCTTTTAGCCTCCAGTCCCCTAATCATCTTTGTTGCTCTTCTCTGCGTTACATGTATATTGTTGGAAAAAATAGCCATCTGGTTCCATTCCAAGCTGGGAGAATGGCACTGGAGACAAAATGGAGGCTAGAGGCTGATTGGAAACAGGGTTCATTTATTGATGAAGCAGAAGCACATGGGTGGTTCTGGGCAGCTGACCACATGGAGTTGAGAGTGAGGGGTATTTATACCTTCTCTTGGGCTTTGCAGTTGAGCTTCCTGTTCCTGTGCAAGAACCTGTATTCTATTGGCTGTTTCAGATTCCTATGGCATCATGTTTTTCTGAGCTCCCAGATTTGGTTGAAGTTTGCTGAGTGATGCAGTGTCCTTAGGAGATTGTGCAATGCAGTGAGCTCTGTGTCTTCTGCTAAATGGTCCTATTATGTCCTGAAGGGCCCTGTCTTAATCCCATCATCCTCAAAACTGAAGGTTTTTTGTTTTGTAGATAGGCTGGTTCAGTCCTGCTGGGGCTATTAAGGAAGGTGGGGGCTGCTTTCCAATAGCATGTTTCTCCTTTAGGGAAATATAATATTCTGCCTTTTTAAAATATTTTCCAAGATATTTAATTCGTCTAGGAGAGGGGTGGGTGCTCACTTTGTACAATATTTAAAAACAACAAAATGGGATTACAAAGACAAGCCAAGATAAATGAACAAACAAACATACAAACAAGCAATCTCAAACAGCAGACTTAATGGGCCAACAGGTTTTCTTTTTTTCCTGCCATCACTTTTTCTGTTTTTTTCTAAGAAAAGGATCTAAACATGGAAACAGCTGTGAGAAGAAATGCTGGACAAAGCCTCTTTATGGGGTTTTCAAAGCAGTTGGGTAAAAATGCTGAAGACTCCTTTTAAATTCCAAAGAATGCTGAAAGGTCAAATCCTACGTCGCCATACAAATGATTGAAAGGTCAAGATTGTGCGAAGCAAAAAGAAGGAATATAAAATTGGATTATTTGACCAGGGATAAACTATGTTTGATATTTTCAATAATCCCTAATGGATTTTTTAAATAGAATTTAACAGAATTAACAGATTAATAGAGTTGGAAGGGACTACCGTAGGTTTGAAAAGATTATGATTTCTGGATTATGTATAGATAAAGGTTAGGCTATAGGGGGAAAAAAATTTTTTTTTAACTTTAGAAATGAAAACCCAGCGTATTAGCTTTATCTACCCATGCAATGAAGGTTGAAACAACTTCGTCATTATAGTCTCTGTTGCTTTTTATTTTTCCTTTTCTCTTCTACTATTTTTTTTCCTTTTCCTTTTCTTTTTTTCCTGCATCTTCTGAACTTTTCTCTTTTCTCTTCTAGTTTAATTTGCCTTCGTTTTTCACTATTTATAACACTTATCTGACTTGATTTACTAGGAGAAATTGTTGGAATATCATTGGTGACAGCTGCAATAAAAGAAAAATAATGTGGAAAACATTGAAAACATTTCATAACCCTGTAGGCACCCATGAAATACATGTCTATTTTTTGTCCTAGCAAACTCAAACTAACCTGAAGTAATGAAGTTGCAGAAAAATATAAGGCAGTATTCCTTATTAGTCTAAGCCACCACTGTATCTTGTAGAAAACAGGAAAACAGACAAAAAACTGATTATAATATGCAGCTGGAACAATGGGAAAATATGTGATTGAAGGGATTGAAATGCATACCATGTTATTGTTGTGGCTCCGTTACCTGAGCCTGTGTCATCGGCAGGAGAGGACTCCGAGAGTGAAGGAGAGGAGTTGGCAAGGCCTCCCTCTCCAGGACCCTCCTCTCTGGCAATGCCTTCGGTGTCCGCCGAAGGGCAAGAGATAGGGCTGAGGCCAAGCACGTCCACGCAGCCACAGGTGGACAGTGACGAGGGTAATGAGTCTTGGCTGGATCCATGCCAGCGTCGCAGAGATAAGCGCGCGCAACAGAAGAAAAGGCGTGCCCGAGATTAGGCTGAGTCACTGGACCACACTCCACAAGGTATAAAAGGGAGCGTGGTGGCCAGTCAAGCCGAACAAAGCTGAAAGCTTCCACGCCATTCTGCATTGCCGGACTTTTGCTAGAGACTTTGCTGGATTATCTCTGGACTTGATTGACTCTGTAATTATTGAGCTGTATTTTTTGATGTACCAGAAGCAGGGAGAAGTTATCTCTCCTCTTCGTAAGTAATAAACTCTTGGCAAGCAGACACTAGGTTGTTGCCAAGTTCCGTTATCATAAGGAAAAGGATTTTGCTGGCTGGTTTAGTCTTTAACGCTTGAACGTCTGTTGGTGTGTGTGCGTGTGGGACGGGGACAGAACAGTTATTTATATTGGTGGATGTGTAAAAAGCTGGAAAATTCTGGATTAAAATGAACACTGTCAAGTTTCCGAAAGAAACTTGATTTAGAGGATTTTAATGATTAATGTACAATTGAGGCCAATCAATCAGAATAAAGCTGGAAGGGATCTTGGAGGACTTCTAGTCCAACCCCCTCGTCAAGCAGGAAACCCTATAACATTTCAGACAAGTGGCTGTCCAATCTCTTCTTAAAAGTCTCCAGTGATGGAGCACCCACAATGTCTGAAGGCAAACTGTTCCACTGGTTAATTGTCCACACTGTTGAAAAGTTTCTCCTTAGTTCTAGGTTGCTTCTCTCCTTGATTAGTTTCCATCCATTGCTTCTTGTCTTGCCTCCTGGTGCTTTAGAAACTAAGTTGACCCCCTTTTCTTTGTGGCAGTCCCTTGTTAGAAGTAATATCCTTCTGGGTTCAGCTCCAAGTGGGAAAAAAGATACTGGAAACATGGAGACTGCTTGGAAAGATGGTTTAATGGTGGACAGGATCACATGGCTTGAGTTCCTGAACAGAAAAGGGCTCAGATGCTGAGAGTCCCTGGGTCTTATGCGCTCTCTGGCTTTGAACTTCCTGGGGCCCAGAAAGAGTATCCTGATTGGTTATCAGACTCCCAGGGGGTGGGGGTCTTAGCTAGCCTTGCTGGCTGATGTAATCTTCCCAGGTGCCATGTGGTGAGTTTCTGTTGCTAGATGGGTCCTATTGTGTTGCAGATGATGGTCCATTGACAAAGATTGAGTTTCTGTCTCTGGCCCATTGACAAAGGGTGGGGGCAAAAACGTGGGAGCTGCTTCATCTTTCAAACATGCTTCTCCATTTCTCATCCAGGGAAACATAATATTCTGCCTTTTTAATATTTCCTAAAATATTTCATTCTTCTAGGAAAGGGGTGGGTTCTAACTTCCTACACCCTCAAATACTGGTATACTGCTATCATGTCACCTCTAGTCCTTCTTTTCTCTAGACTGGCCATATCCCATTCCTGCAACCGTTCTTCATATGTTTTAGTCTCCAAGCCTTTAATCAGCTTAGTTGCTTTTCTCTGCACTTTTTCCAAAGTGTCAACATCTTTTTTGTAACGTGGTGACCAGATGTTTTTTTTTTCTTTTTGGATTGATGGACAAACAGTTGTAAAACATTCATTTTGTATCACTACAGTGAGATTATTGTATGCACACAAAAAAAGAGAAAGTTTCAATATTGCTCGCACTGTGCACTGATGGAATGGTTGACAAAAATGATGGAGTTTGGTGAGATGGCTCAATTGACTTCTTTGATCAGAGAAAAGACAATATCTATGTTTATTGCTGACTGCAAACTCCTTACAGGCTTTTTGCATGAAACAAAAAAAAAATGAATTTAAGATTTATGGTTTTGAGGATTCAAGATAGATTGCAGAAAGAAGAGAGGTATGTTGTAAATGATAGAATAAGAGGTAAATTTTATAATTGTATTTATAGCTGCTGTAAAAGGAGACTGGAAACTACTTCTGTGTGTCTTCTTTCTTTCTTTCTTTCTTTCTTTCTTTCTTTCTTTCTTTCTTTCTTTTTTCTTTTCTTTCTTTCTTTCTTTCTTTTATTTTTTCCCATTTCTTGCACTTTTAGCCTTCTCTTTGATTACTCTCTTGTCTTTTTCTTACCTTGTATTAACTTGTATTTTAGGAAAGAAAAAAAGAAAGAAAGAAAGAAAGAAGAAAGAAAGAAAGAAAGAAAGAAAGAAAGAAAGAAAGAAAGAAAGAAAGAAAGAAAGAAAGAAAGAAAGAAAGATTGAAATTTTTTTTCTTACGAGAGTATGGAAAGCCAGGGAGACTTCAACAGATACAGGACAAAGGATCTACAAGTATCCCTTTAGCTAACTCAAACATCAGTATTCCATTAGAGATCCTCAGTAGCATTGGAATTGGGCCAATGGATGAACATCAGGAGTGACTTCAGAACATTCTGGAAGAGTGAGGATGGTACATGGGAGAAAACAATAACTTGACTCCCAGAACTTCTTGCTTCCATTCCCACTTGCAGCCCTTTCCCCAAGATATCTAAAACTGGTCAAAAACATCCAGCCACTTCAGTTCCAGTATTGCCCCTGATTGTCCTCCTTCAAACCCCCAATGTCCAGAAGTGGGAAAATTTACAACTGGAATTGTGCCTGGAATTACACTTATAAATTGTGCCAGCCGTTCAACAGGTTATCTCGTGGCCAGACTGATTTTATGACAGTGGCCATCAAAGGAATCTGCAGCTGTTAAGTGAATACCACAGTCGTTAAGCGAACCCATGTGTCACATTCCTGTGGAACACTGAAAAAGCCAATAAATGCAAGCCGCTTGCCAAGCAACTCAAAATGTGATTGCGCGACTATAAGAGGAAACCATCTTTGAATCTGGGCCATATGTATTTTTTTGAGGGTCGATCAGAATTTGAACAGTTGCTAAGTGAATGTATCAAGATTGTACCGCTTTGCTTCTTTCAAACCTTATCGCTATTCAACTTGCCAATGAACTGGGGACGGGAGAGAAGGGTGGAATGGAATGCCAAGAAGATATGCACAGAGCACGAGAGCCTGGAAACCATCAAGGTCACCGCTGCAGGTGCTTGAGAAAGGAGGTGGACTGTTCCCATAACGAAAGGATGTCTCATTATTGTGTAGGAAGAAATATCCTTCTGGGTTCAGCTCCAAGTGAGGAAAAAGACACTGGAAACATGGAGACTGCTTGGAAAGATGGTTTAATGGTGGACAGGATCACATGGCTTGAGTTCCTGAACAGAAAAGGGCGAGACACAGCGGGTCCCCGGGTTTTATGCCCTCTCTGGCTTTGAACTTCCTGGGGCCCAGAAAGAGTATCCTGATTGGTTGTCAGACTCCCAGGACGTGGGGGTCTTAGCTAGCCTTGCTGGCTGATGTAATCTTCCCAGGTACCATGTGCTGAATTTCTGTTGCTAGATGGGCTCTATTGTGTTGCAGATGATGGTCCATTGACAAAGATTGAGTTTCTGCCTCTGGCCCCTTGACAAAGGGTGGGGACAGGAAGATGGGAGCTGCTTTGTCCTTAAAACATGCTTCTCCATTTCTCATCCAGGGAAACATAATATTCTGCCTTTTTAATATTTCCCAAAATATTTCATTCCCTAGGAAAAGGGTGGGTGCTAACTTCTTACAAGTGGACAATATGATCACTTAGGGGTGGGGAGAAAGGGAAGTTATTGTTTAACTAGGCAAGCATTTGCGCAGAAAAACCAGAGCTGGTTTTGATTCTTCAGTACCAAAATGGTGTATCCAATAAAGTTTTATTTTTCGGAATTCAAAGCTCCCAAGTGTGTTTCCTTATTTTGGGTTCACTAGTCAGACAGTTGACAGAACGTTCGTAAGTCAAGGAACTACCCTTAACAAATCCTCTCCTAGTCCCAATTCCAGAATGATATACACCGATGAAAACCTTGCAAGCCGAAGTAATTAAATCCTCCTATGGTTGTTTTCCTTTATTTCTGTTTCCTACAGCTCCTGATTGACCCTTTTAGCAGAGATTGGGAAAGCGGTAATGGGCCGTTGCTACTGGATAAGTGATCCTATAAACAAGTCCTGATAAAGCATTAGTCTCTTAATTGAATTGTTGATGTTAATAAGTTCAGGAAATAAATGGATCATTGAATGATTGGAAGAGAAGGGGGGGAAACATAATACTCATAATGTTGTTTGCTCCTTCTAAGTCTTGGTTTCATTTTTTTTCCTTCTATAGTTCACCCAGGGGTCATTTTAAAAGGGGATTGCTGTGGCTCGAGAGAAAAACCTGGAATAGAATGAGACAAAGCAGGCTTACATGTTTGATCATGGGTTTATGACAGCCTTATAAGAAATTATGGGCTACGAGGGATCATATTAGATCATTCAGCACTCTGTTCCATGGCCCCGATCAGGAATGGGTTCTAATTTTTTTTACTACCGGTTCTGTGGGCATGGCTTATTTTGTGGGTGTGGCTTGGAGGTCATGTGACTAGGTGGGCATGGCTAGCTGGTCAGAGTCATTTCTGGAAGGTCCTCGCACTTACGACCAGTCCTCTCACTTACGACCCGACTCATTTGTTTGCTTTTAACACTGATCAGCTGTAGGACGGCCCTTTGAAGCCCAGTTTTTTTCCCTCTAGTCATCAGCTGGGACTCAGCAATAGATTGGGGGTGGGACCAAATAAAAGGTAAGAATAACGTGGGTGGGTGGGTGGGAGGGAGGGTGGTGGTGGGGAGAACCGGTTCAGTGACGTCATATCGTCACCGCTACCGCCTCGGCCGAACCGGACCGAACCGGGAGGAACCCACCACTGGCCCCGATGGACTGGAATATTACTTTTTATTAAATAAAAGCGAGAGTTGCTTTTTCTATTATTATTATTATTATTAACACAGCAGTCTCCAAATGGGAAGGCAAACACTATCCAAAAAAATTTAGCAGCAAACCATATTTCTGGAACTCCCTTCTATTTGCATACTTTAAGTACAATTTCATAAAGCAATTTTGAAGAAAATAACAACAGGATTGAACAACTGGAGCATGAAGATGAAAAAGAAGACATGGCAGGACAGATTAAATAGACAAGTTTAAATAAATGGGCCCATTTTCAGCAAAAAACCATAAGGGGGACTCCCAGCAATTCCCTGAGAAATGCAAATCTTGACTAGGTTCCAAAAAGCAACTAGACTTTCTTTGTTTTTTTCCTTGAAGATCTATCACGTCTCATCCAAGAAGCTTCTTTGGTTCTAACTCAGGGATGAAATCCAGCAGGTTCTGACAGGTTGTGGAGAACCGGTAGTGGAAATTTTGAGCAGTTCGGAGAACCGGTAGCGGAAATTTTGAGTAGTTTGGAGAACCGGCAAATACCATCTCTGACTGGCCCCAGAGTGGGATGGGAATGGAGATTTTGCAGTATCCTTCCACCAGGACTGGGGAAGGAATGGAGATTTTGCAGAATCCTTCCCCTGCCATGCCCACCAAGCCACACCATACCCACCAAGCCACGCCCACAAAACCGGTAGTAAAAAAGTAGCAAAAGTAGTAAAAAAAAATTGGATTTCACCACTGTTCTAACTGAATGGTGGAAAATATTAGTTCTCTTTGAGGCCAGTTGAAGGTTTGTTTGTTTATTTATTTATTTATTTATTTATTTATTTATTTATTTATTTATTTATTTATTTATTTATTTATTTAATTTCTATACCGCCCTTCTCCTGCGGGACTCAGGGCAGTGCACAGCCAAGATAAAACATAGCATATAAAATTTAAAAACAATTTAAAAAACAATTAAATAATTTTGGCCCAAGATTTAAAACAACCCAATTATCTGTGAGCTCAGGATCACCTGAATAGTGCAAATGGGTGTGGACCAGGGGTGCTATTCAGCAGGTTCTGGAGAATTGGTAGCGGAAATTTTGAGTAGTTCGGAGAACCGGCAAATACCATCTCTGACTGGCCCCGCTTCCATCTTTCTCTGCCTCCCGAGTCCCAGCTGAACTGGAGGAAATGGGGATTTTGCAGTATCCTTCCTCTGCCACGCTCACCAAGCCACGCCTACCAAACCACACCACGTCCATCAAGCCACGCCCACAGAACTGGTAGTTGAAAAAAAATTGAATTGAGGGAGAAGGATATCGGTTGAATACCGTGGAGAAGGCACAACATTTTTATAGTACTATTCTTAAGGAAAGAACACCATCTCCACGTACATCTACAGTTTTGGAGATTAAGGAGAGTGAAGAGAGGCAATTGGAAGAACAGTCTAAGCAGGAATTAGAAGTGCAAGGTGCAGAAGGAGGTTTTCTGAGTGAGCCCTTGTTGGATTCTTCTCCAATTTTGGATTTGATTCAGTTGACTGAAGTTAAAGATCAACGTATAACTAGAGCTCAATCCAAGTTACTTAAACAAAAGCAACAACAACAACAGGAAAGACAAGACAAGAAGGCAGCTAAGAGTACCCCACAAGAGAGTGGAGCTATGGGAGGAGCAAGATCGAAGCTCTTGGATGAACTTCAAATATTTTGCTCTGCGCTCCAGAAACAGGCTGATGACCCTTAAGTGTCTATCTTGGAATGTTAATGGGTTGAATTCAGCACAGAAAAGGAAGAAATTATTTACATATTTGAAACAATTTAATAATGATATAATATGTTTACAAGAAACGCATATTACAACTCAAGATCAAAAATATTTGATAAACTCAAAATTAGGAGCACATTATATATCTTCAACTTTGCAGAAAAAGAATGGTGTGGTTATTTATGTAAATAAAAAATTAACAGCAAAAGTTATAGAAGTAGATCAAGATGGTAGGTTTGTAGCAATTGAATTGCTCACAGCAAATGGTCAAATTCTTTTGATTGGAATTTATGCTCCCAACCAACAACAGGATTATTTTTACAAGATGTTACATACTAAAATATTGCAATGGGACTATAGATCTATTTTACTTATGGGAGATTGGAATGGAGTAATTGATTCTAAATTAGATAAAAAGAGCTTGGCAAAGTCTAGAATTAGACTACCGCAGACCTTTATTGATATGAAAGAAGATATGGAACTAAAAGATGTTTGGAGAATACATAATCCAAATGAATTGGATTACACTTTCTTTTCCGATAGACATAGATCCTTTTCTAGGATTGATTTTATCCTGTTGTCAAATGATCTACTTGTTAAGACAAAAAGAACAAAGATTTTTCCAAGAACTTTGACGGACCATAGCCCTGTATGGATAGAAATCGAGATGGATAAGGTTGAGAGACGTTCTTGGAGATTAAATGAGAACTTGTTTAGATATGAAAAAAATACAATAGAACTTAAAAAGCATTTGAAAGAATTTTTTGAAATAAATTTGAATAAAGGTACTCCAATTGAAATTGTTTGGGACGCAAGTAAAGCTTATATGAGAGGGGTACTTATCTACATGAATTCTAAACATAGACTGTTCCGACAAAAGAAAAGATCTGAGTTGGAAATGGAAATAAAAAATAAAGAACAGTTACTTATTAAAAACCCAACAGATGAAAGAATACGAAGCGCTATAAAACTTTTGAAAGACCAATTTCAAATGCTTATGGCAGAACAAGTTGCAACAAGTTTACAATACGCGAAGCATAATACATTTTGCAACGCTAACAAACCGGGCAGATGGTTGGCTTACACACTGAGGAAAAAACAAAGTATACGGACTATTGATAGTATTGACATTGGAGGGAAAGAAATTTTTCAACAAAAATTAATTAAAGAAGCTTTTGTGGATTATTATACTAAATTATATGCCAAAGAAGAGGTGCAGAATGGACTTATAGAAAAATATTTAAAGGATAAGAGAGTTACAAAAATTACTGATCAACAAAAGGAAAGAATGAATTATCCTATAACAGAGGAGGAGATAATAGCAGCAATTAAGCAGCTAAAAACAGCCAAAGCTCCTGGCACGGATGGTTTGACTGCAGTGTATTACAAAACTTTACAAGCTGAAATGGTGGGACAACTTAGAGATTTATTTTGCAATATTCAACAAGGGGGTAGAATACCCCCATCTTGGACAACTGCTTATATATCTTTGATACCAAAGGAACAAGTTGGTCCTAAAAAACCAGAGAACTACAGACCAATATCTCTTTTGAACACAGACTATAAAATTTATGCGAAGGTATTAGCCAACAGGTTGATGCCAGTAATCCAAAAAGTGATTCATGAGGACCAAGCGGGATTTATTGAGGGCAGATACATGAAGGACAATGTAAGGCAAGTAATAGACTTATTGGAATATCTTGATAAGAATAAACAGATTTCTGCAGTGCTGGTTTTTTTGGATGCGGAGAAGGCCTTTGATAGAGTGGATTGGAATTTTCTACTAAAGACTTTAAAAAAGATGGGCTTTGGGGACCAATTTATACAGGCGATCTCAGCAATTTATCAAGAGCAAAAAGCACAGATTATTATTAATGGAAGTTTGACGACAGAGTTTAAAATTGAAAAAGGAACAAGACAGGGATGTCCGTTGTCCCCACTTTTATTTATTTTAACATTGGAAGTCTTGCTAAATACAATACGGGACTCAAAAATTCTGAAAGGCATAGTGATAAGGCAAGAGGATTATAGAATAAAGGCATTTGCAGATGATCTGGTTGTTACCCTATCACAACCAATGGAATCAACAATCCTGATGAACGACATTATACAAGACTATGGTAGAGTTTCAGGTTTTAGACTGAATTCAAAAAAGACTAAAATGATAGTTAAGAATATGACACAAGATCGTAAACATGAGCTTGAAAGGAGGGCAGGTTTTGAAATTGTACCTAAGGTAAAATATCTTGGAGTTCAGGTTGCAGAATCAAATATGAAATTGTTTCAAAATAATTATGAGGTGTTGTGGCGAGAGGTTCAGAAAGACATGGAGACTTGGAAAAAGCTGCAACTGTCTTTACTTGGAAGAATAGCAGCAGTTAAGATGAATATTTTGCCAAGATTTCTGTTTTTGTTTCAAATGATTCCGGTGCTTAAAAGTGATAAACAATTGAAAGTCTGGCAGTCTGGCGTGAATAAGTTTGTCTGGAACGAGAAAAAGCCGAGAGTGAAATTGAAAATTATGCAAGATGTTCCAGAAAGAGGAGGTCTTAAACTCCCAAACCTACAGTTATATTACGATGCAGCAGCTTTAACTTTAACAAGCGATTGGTTTGGAAATAAGAAGGCTGGAATATTGAATGCAGAAAGTTTTGATCTTGAATTTGGATGGCATGCTTACTTATTTTATGATGATAAAGTTGATAAAGTATTTAAAAGTCATATACTCAGAGATTCTTTGATGAGAGTTTGGAAGAAGCACCGACTCAAATGGGATTATAAAATACCGCTATGGCTGGATCTTGGTCATACCTTGTGGAATACAAATATAATGTCACTCGGGGGGTTTTTATACAAAGAGGTTCTTTTTACAGATGCGGGCAGATGGCAGCTGAAGACATTGCAGACACTGTTGGACGAAGGGATTAATTTAACCTGGTTACAATATAATCAATTACAATTGAGATGGAAAGAGGACCAAAAAACTGGTATTATACTGCATGAGGAAGAATTAGTTAGACATATAAGAGAGAAAGGTCCAATGCATATTAAAAGGCTTTATAATGTTTTGTTAGAAAGGGACTCAGAAACTGAATTAGTTAAAGATTGTATGATTAAGTGGGCACAAAATTTTGAAGAACCAGTGATGTTGGAAACATGGGAAAAAATTTGGGTTCAGAATGTTAAGTTCACACAGTCGCAGAATTTGAGGGAAAATTTTTATAAAATGTTTTATAGATGGCATTTGGATCCTAAAAAGTTGTCATGTATGTACCCTAATGTTCAGCCAAAATGTTGGAGATGCGAATGTTTGGATGCTACGTATTATCATGTATGGTGGACCTGTAGGAAAGTTAAGGCTTTTTGGATAAAAATTTGGTGGGTCATGCAGAATGTTTTGAAGAAAAAAATTCAATTTTCTCCACAATTGTTTTTATTGGGTATAGTTAAGGGTTTTACACGGGGTGAAATAAAACTAATATTGTATATGATAACAGCAGCAAGATTGTTGATAGGTAAATATTGGAAGAATGAAGCTTTGCCTACTATCGAGGAATGGACTTTGAAGATGGCTAGTTTTGCAGAGATGGCGAAGATTTCAGCGTATTTAAAAGATTGTTCACAAGAGACTTATGAATGGGAATGGAAAAGGTGGATAGAATATGTTCAGAACAAATACCAAACTAGAAAGTATCAAATAGCTTTTATTTGAAAATAATGTATTAGAAATATTTTAATGTAAAGAGACAAAGAGGAAAAATTATATAGGGGGAGGGATGGGTTCAGGTTTATATATTAGTGTTATTAGTTATGAGTATGTAATAGGGAAGTCTGGGGGGGAGGGTTAGGGAGGGTTAGGGAGGATGGGAAGTTTGGGGAGGGAGGTGGGGGGGTGAAAAAAGGGGTGAAAATGTAATTGTAAAACTTTTGCAATAAAAAAAAAAAAATTGAATTCTACCACTGATGTGTGGTCCTTCCTGGAACTGTTGAAAGGACAGGAGGTAGGTGGTGTTGCACCCCTCCCACTCTGTTGAAAGAGGGCTGTTCAATCTTAAATGTAGATTTGAGGATTTAGGGTTTGTTCTCCTATGTTGTGCTGTGCATTTGTGAAGTGGAAAGTGTAGGAAGTTAAAACCTACCCCTCTCCTAGAAAAATGAAATATTCTAGGAAATATTAAAAAGGCAGACTATTGTACCTCTCTGGATGGAGTAACATGATTTTTAGGCAGGAAGCAGACTCACTCTTAATAGCCCCCACATTCTCAATAGCTCACAGCAGATATCATCACTTAAGAGATAAAGAGATAGCTAGGTCTATTCATAAGCAAATGCCCTCACCCACGATCCAACAAAGATAGGATTAGCCCTCTACCCATCTAGCAACAGAACTCACCACATGGCATCTGGGGAGATTACATCACCCAGCAAGGCTCAACCAAGCCTGGGACTCAAAAGACAACTGACAAAGTAACCCCCGCCATGGCCCCATAGGAGTGACAACCAATCAGAATTCAAGCTCAAATTCAAAGCCCAACGAAGGGTATAAATCTCTCTCTCACACACACCCATGTGCTTTTTTGCCCAGGACCTAAAAACCATGTGGTCCTGTCCAATATTCAAGGTGTTAGTTATCACCTTTAAAGCGCTCCATGGTTTAGGATCTGGGTACCTACGAGACCGTCTTTTGCCACCGATAGCCTCCCACCGACCGGTTCGTTCTCACAGGGAGGGACTACTCAGGGTACCGTCAGTCAAATTATGCCGACTGTCGACTCCCAGGGGGAGGGCCTTCTCTGTGGGGGCTCCAACCCTTTGGAATGAATATAAATCCTTCTATTCTCCACCATTCAGTCAGAACTGAGGAGGATACTTGGATGAAAAGCGAAATGTCTTCAAGGAAAAAACAAGTCCAGTTTCCTTTTGGAAAAGCACTTTTGTTTTGTTTTATAAAATAATTTTTATTGAGTATTTTACATTTTAAAATCAAACACACAATAGCAAAAGAAATCAAGAGACAAAAAACAAAAACACATGTACACCAGACGTTAAAATACAATACTAACAACAGATATAATACAATTTTACAACTTTCTGCATCGACGTTTGTCTTTACTCTTAGTTTTTATCCTCCCGCTCCTTCTCTTTATTTTTAAATATTCATAATTAACTGAAGCCATTTGAAGAGTTCCCACTAAAGATCCTCTCTTGGAGTAAATGGAAATAGAGAAAGCCAAAAAATAACTGAAGATTTTAGAAAGGTCCTAGTACGATTGGAAGCAGACCGTTTCTCAGGTGGCTTCCAATTCACTTAGGGTAAGGACATGATTTTCCAGCCCTGAGATTTTAATCCTCTTCTCTTCTGAAAGAATATCTAAAGACATTTTCTTTTCACCAGATTGAATTGAGAAATGGCAGGAGGAAATAAATCCTTCCATTCTCCACCATTAGGTCAGAACTGAAGAAGATGTCAGCTTTGGAAGCCATATTAACACCGGAAGCTTCCACGCTGCCACCTTCTGGTGCTTGGGAAAGTAGGAAGGGGGATTTAATAGAGGGATTGTAGTTAGACATAATAGCATTCTTCTTTTCGGTCAAGGTCAGGGTGTTCCTGCATGTTGTGGCTCCGTTGCCTGAGCCTGGGCTATCGACAGATGCAGACTCTGAGAGTGAGGGAGAGGAGTTGGCAAGGCCTCCCTCTCCAGGACCCTCTTCTCTGGCAATGCCTCCGGAGGACACCGAAGGCCAAAAGATAGGCTCAGAGCCAAGCATGTCCCCGCAGCCATAGGTGGACAGTGACAAAGAAGATAAGTGCTGGCTGGACCCTCGGCAGAAGCGCAGGGAGAAGCGTGCGCAGCAGAGGGGAAGGTGTGCCAGGGATTAGCTGAGTCACTGGACCACACCCCACAGGGTATATATGTGGGCGTGGTGGCCGGTTCAGTTTGTGATGAGCAAAAACTGAAAATAATCCATGATCTCTGCGTTACTGGACTTTGCCTGCTTTATCGGACTGCATTTGGATTAATCCTTGTATTGTTGAAACTCTGCCTGTTTTATCGGAATGCTTGCAGTCTAATCTTTGTTTTGTGTGAGTAAAGTCTGAATTGGCAGCTAGCCACTGGGTTGCTGCCAGCTTTATCTTCAAAGAGTTTTGTTGTGTGGCTTATTAACTCCGGGCCGTCTGTGGGGGTGTGTGAGTGGTACGGGGACAGAACATTACTTCTGGAGGAGGAGTGGTTGAAATGGTGGCTCAAGTTGGGAGGGATGGTGATTGGGCCATGTGATGGACTGAGGTGTGCAGGGACTGGATTTGGGATTTTGATTTTCTGTGGGAAAACCCGGAACTCTCAAATTCGGGTTTTCCCAGATGTGCCAGTATATCTACTCTAATAAACAGAAGCTTTGAGAAGTTCCTTGTTCTGGAGTTTTTACTTGGAGTTGGGGTTTTCTGGAACGCTGACAGAAAAATCTTGGCTGAGAAGCGAAACATCTTCAAGGAAAAACAAAGGAAGTCCAATCACCTCTTTTAAAAAAAACAACACCTTTGGGACTTCCAAGTCATTCATCAAACATACAAACCATCCATTTTTTTTGTCCATTTGTTTGTGTTTCTTTATATACGGAATACAGACTAACTTCACAAATACACGTGGCTTTGAGGGGAAAAAGTATTTCTATAATGGGGTCAGGGACTCTAACAATCAATTGGCATGCCTGGCTAAGCTTTCCTGAGACCGAACCATAAAGTTATAATTACTTTAGAAAAGATGATGGGAAAAAAATGTAATTTTGATCATGCATGCCCCCTGCCGGGTGTAAAAATGGTTTGATTTGTATCATTATTGGAGATTTGCAGTCATGTAATTATACTTTACTGACCCAAGTTAATTTTGGACATCGATTTATATTCTTTGAATAAATCTTGACTGAATAAATAGCTCTATTTTTTTTTTTAAAGTCTGCCATTCTCAGAAATGGAAAACTAGTAACTCAGGGAAAAAGATCTCTTGACTTCCTTTGTCAAAAACTTGCCCTTCTGCTACTATTTGATGTTTCCCCAAACTCACGTCAAAAGCATGATTAAGAACATCATGCTATTTACGTCTAAAAACAATTTCATCTTTCTGCATGGTGGCCTCAAATTTCTATTAAGTTTTGGAATCTCTATGAAATCAATGTCACCCTGATCCAATATTTAATAAAACAAAATACAATACAAATTATAATAAAAATATTGTTCCAATATTTGAGGAGCTGCCACAAAGTAGAGGGGTCAACCTACTGAAGACAAGACAAGAAACAATGGATGGAAACTAATCAAGGAGAGAAGCAACCTGGAATTAAGGAGAAATTTCCCAACAGTGAGAACAATTAACCAGTGGAACAGCTTCCCTTCAGAAGTTGTGGATGCCCCATCACTGGAGGCCTTAAAGAAGAGACTGAACTGCCAGTTGTCTGGAATGGTATAGGATCTCCTACTTGAGCAGGGGGTTGGACTAGAAGACCTCCAAAATCCCATTCAACTCAGTTATTCTATTGTTTTGTTCTGTAGGGTATCCACAGGATATGGTCAAAAGCTGTTGCAGGTTGCAACTTTAGCCAGGACTTTTGCACAAATCCATCTTGTGCATCAATTGTGCCTGTTCTTGGAGTGGGAGGTCTTGCTCACAATCACTCATGTTTTATTTGTCAGGGTTCCGATGGATGCCCTAATTAAACCATGAGCCTCGAGCCAAGTTCCAAAACAAATCCAGTTATTTATTAGGAGCAACATGTCGGCATGTACCCAAGTGAAGTCAGCTGTCCCCCACATAATTTATGGCCTAACTATGACCCTGTTTCCTCTCTCCTCCCAGAGTGTGTCATAAATCACATTCCCCAATGGAGCACTTTCACGGGCTGTAGAGATCACACCTCTCCGACTGGTTCCCCAATAACCTGGGATACAGCCTTGAGACAGGTATGTGTGGAATGTGCTTCTGGTTGTGGCTGCCGTGATGCTCTTTCAGTTCCCCCCCACCCCCCCACCTATGGCAACTCAAGAGCAGGCCAGGAATGCTTTACGAGTTGACATTAGTCACCTTGACATGTACTTGGCTCGAAACACTGGCTTCCATTTATATCCTAGGTACGATTCACCTTAGGTTATCACCTAAGCCCTACATCCCACATAAGATAGGACAGGTTTCTTGAGGGAACACCTCTCCTTGAACGTATATGCCCATCATAGGTTAGATGGTATGGCCATGCTCTGGATCCCCTTCCTTAAATGTTGACAACTGATAGGCAATCCCAGCCCCTGGAATTCTCCAGAGATCCTCCTGCTCAAAGTGGTACGTAGTTTTGGATGGATGGTCAACCAAATGCAAATGTAGCTTAATTTAAATTCATATAAAATTAGATGATGATGATGATGATGATGATGATGATGATGATGATGATATCCATTCAATAATATCTGACTCTTGGCGATTCTATGGGCCAGGTCTCTCCCTGTCTTCCAATCTTCCACTACTTCTTTTGAATTGTTCTATGCTCTGGTTTTGAGTTGTTCTATGCTCTGGTTTGAATCCCTAGTGCTGCATAACTGGGTGAGCTTCTGTTACTCGTCCCAGCTTCTGCCAACCTAGCAGTTCGAAAGCACGTAAAAAATGCAAGTAGAAAAAATAGGAACCACCTT
>NW_027256883.1:8282655-8345155 GCF_029215685.1 Pituophis catenifer annectens
AGGACCCAGTTGTGGGGGCAATAAGCTGACTTTGTATAAATATACAAAAGGATGAAGGCTATTGCTTAGCATATCCAATGATGTTGTGGTCCGACAGCTCCGCAGAGGTCTTCTAATCCAAATCCCTTCTCAAGGCAGGAGTCCTTATACCTTCTCAGTCAAAGGGTTGTCGAATCTTTTCTTGAAGACCTCCAGCAATGGAGCTTCCACAGCTCTGGGTGAAAAACTGTTCTCACTGTCAGGAAATTCATAACAGAATAACAGAGCTGGAAGCAACCTTGAAGGTCTTCTAGTAATTCAACCCCCTGTTCAAGTAGGAGACCCTATCCTGGATCTCTCCCTGATGAGCTTCCACTTTTTGCTTCTAGTAAACATTTGAGGGAGACCCTTTTAACCAGAATTTCCATGTATTCAATATTTTGAGCAGCCATCCTTTCTGGGTACTACAAACCACCTCTTATTACTGATATTTAGAATAGTTCATACCCTTAATATGAGGGGAAAAAATAAACTCCTAGTCTTTCTCCACTTTTTACCTCAGGAAGAAAAAAGAATCGAATCCGATAAGATGTGGCTTTGTGGGTTTTTGAAGCTGAGTGAGGTTGCTTGTGAAACTTACATCCCATGACCTTGTTTTTTTAATTACCAAAGCAATCGGCTTCTCTGTACTCCTGGTAGATATTTTACAGTTGACATACTTAACCTCTGGACTTCCCGTTCCCATAAAAAATCAACTTCTCACATTAGAATATGGAATTGCAATAAATATAGGAACTAATTGGCTTGAAAGAATGCATTGGGTCATTAATTGCTGCCTGAGGTTTTTTTTTTTTCTTCCCCAAAATGCAAAATGTATTACTTCTCCTTGTCATGTATGAATAATAAATAGAATATGCCATTATTCTTGGGCAGCTCAGAATGAGGGGACCTATTAAGCACTTACCAAACCGACTTTTAATGAATACATCAACAACAGAAAAGCTGCTGTTAAATAATAAAAGAGACCGGTGAAGGGTTTTTTTTTTGTTTTTTTTTTTGACTTTATGATAACATCTAAGATGTTGACATACTCCTGATTATTTTATTTTATTTTTTAATTTGATTTATATGCCGCCCTTCTCCGGAGACTCAGGGCGGCTTACAGTGCGTTAAGCAATAGCCTTCATACTTTTGTATATTTATACAAAGTCAGCTTATTGCCCCCACAAACTGGGTCCTCAATTTACCTACCTTAGAAAGGATGGAAGGCTGAGTCAACCTTGAGCCTGGCGAGATTCAAACTTACTTTAATTGCAGACAGCTGGTGTTAAATTACAGTGCTTCTGTCTGTTGAGCTAAACCAGGCTCCTTGTAGGAATTATGCAGTCTACAGCCTCATTTTCATTTAATGGCCTCTCAGCAAAACAAACCAAGATTGTCCTTCTCATTCAGCGCAGGAACAGTAGCTATGTCAGCTTTTCTGTGGCTCAATGCTCTCTCTTAGATTAATGCGAGGAGCATTCTGCTGATTCATTTTATAAGGCCTTGGTAAGGCCACACTTGGAATACTGCATCCAGTTTTGGTTGCCATGATGTAAAAAAAAGATGTAGAGACTCTAGAAAAAGTGCAGAGAAGAGCAACAAAGAGGATTAGGGGACTGGAGGCTAAAACATACAAAGAACGGTTGCAGGAACTGGGTATGTCTAGTTTGATGAAAAGAAGGACTAGGGGAGACATGATAGCAGGGTTCCAATATCTCAGAGGCTGCCCCAAAGAAGAGGGAGTCAAGCTATTCTCCAAAGCACCTGAGGGTAGAACAAGAAGCAGTGGGTCAAAACTGATCAAGGAGAGAAGCAACTTAGAACTAAGGAGAAATTTCCTGACAATGAGAACAATTAATAAGTGGAACAGCTTGCCTCCAGAAGTTGTGAATGCTCCAACACTGGAAGTTTTTAAGAAGAGGTTGGATAACCATTTGTCTGAAGTGGTGTAAGATTTTCTGCCTGAGCAGGGGGTTGGACTAGAAGACCTCCAAGGTCCCTTCCAGCTCTGTTATTTTATTCTATTCTATTCATCCAACCCAGTGGTGAAATGTAAAATTTGTTACTACCGGTTCTGTGGGCGTGGCTTGGAGGGGGGGTAATATGACTGAGTGGGCGTGGCCAACTTTTTTTTTTTTTACTTTTTAAACCATTTTTTCTACAACCTCTTCGTCTGAAGAGGTTGTAAAAAAAATGCTTTTAAAGCCTCTGATGATCCCAGCTGACTTGCCTGATCGGCAGAGGCTTTCTTTCTTTCTTTTTTAAAAGCCTCTGTTGATCCCAGCTGAGCCGTGCTGACATCTGTGTTGTATGTGGACTTTTAGAATTTGGGATACAGATAGATAGCTAGATTAGGGCAGAAAGAGATTCTGTCATGGCCAACTCGCTGTGCACTTTTGCTCACAGCCAGACCACAGAAACCAAGGAGGGGTGAGAGGTATGATTGGAATGTATGAGTGGCTGGGAGGGAATCAAGAGATTCATGTGCACCATCTGTGGCCTCGGAGACACATCAAGGTTGAATGATGAGAGCCTTCTGATCCAAGCAGACTGTTTCCCAAAACAAAGAAATTGCATTGGATTGATGGACAATGGACAGTAGGTAACCCAGGGGGGGAAAGGTTAATTTTAACTACGCAGTTTTTTTCGCACAAACACTTCAGAACTGGCTTTGCTTCTATTCTGCCTATATGGATCTATCAATAAAGCTATACCCTTGGTAAAATAATGTCCCAGGAGTTTCTTTTGTTGCATATGCCAATGGGATGGTTGACAGATCCCCTGTTGGCAATTTGGTCGTCCTTTTCCCTGGCTTTCCCCTCCTTTTCCAACTGATTCCACCTAACTAGGAAACACAATAAACATAAGAGGCCCATCCGATTAGCAGTGAGATTTGCTATCTGCTGTGCTCTGAATGGGCAGAAGAAGAGGAGAACTCTTCACGCATAATGGTTACCCAGTTTTTATTCTGAAAATCAACCCACGTTCTTCCTTTGCCGCCAATTAATATACGCTAGAAAGCCAATTTTGTTCCTACCGCTTTATGATTTCCTTACCCACCTAGGCACATACTCTTAAAATAACACAATTCCTTAAGCTTTGGGGGAATAAATAGCTTTGTTCAGTCACTCTCAAGTGGATGCATTGTGAACTTTTATATGCACTACTATTGGCTTTTATGCTACTGTTCATGTCTGTATTGAACTTTACTGTTAGGATATGGTGTAAGTCTAACATGTTGTCCAGGCAATATATGTGTTCTATAACTTTAAATGTATTCTGTAACAATATATGTGTTCTATAACTTTAAATGTAATGCTGAGTAATTGTACTGCTGAGTCATTGTAATGACTAATGACTGCTGACTGAATGCTGACTGCAATTATCATAATTGTACTGTTGAGTCATTGCACTGCTGACTTCACTTATCTTAAGTGGATAATTACTAGTGTAAACTGTATATAAGAAGGAAGCCGAGCTATAGTCATTGTTGGACCTGCTCTCATCATTGCTTGACTTGCTGCTTGACTTGTTGGTTGGAACTGTTACTGTCGTGTGTGAAGACGTGGATGGATATGCTACCATCGTGATTTGTTACCAGCGTGAATAACTTCTGTTTGTCTGGTAAGAAGATATCTGTAACTTCGGATTGATTTAAATGGCTAAAGACTTGGATTGACTAAAAGACTATGCAATTGTTTTTCACTACAAAGTAAAAGCTTTGATAAACCAGTTTGTATGTATTGTGTTCATTGCTCTCAGTACCATTTCTCTGTGCACTTACTCTGCTGATTGGTAACACAACAATATCCTTAACATTTACTCTCCACTGAAGGAGATTTCCATGAGTGATTAATTATATACAGTTGAATGCAGAGAAGAGAGCATGGAGATGCAGGGGGTTAATTTAGAAAATAGAGTGAATAAATATAGGGCTTAAAAAACAGTTGGGTTAGTCAGCTGCAAAGCTGAGTTCAGAGCACTTAACTGCAGGGTAAGAAGCAAAGGATGAAAATCTATGGAGACTCTCAGTCATGGGAGGTTATGGTGGTCCCAAAGGGGCTTTTTCGAGAGGCAACTGGATTTTTCCCTGAAGATGAAGCAAGGTTGCCATCAGGAATATCTGAAAAGCTCAGGAGGATCTTCAGCCAACACAATATATGTACACACTTTAAACCAGGGGTGAAATCCAGCGGGTTCTGACAGGTTATGGAGAACCGGTAGCGAAAATTTTGAGCAGTTCAGAGAACCGGTAGCGGAAATTTTGAGTAGTTCGGAGAACCGGCAAATACCACCTCCAAGGTCCCATCCAGCCCTATGATTCTATGAAATCAGCCTGATTCTGTACTCCTTTCCTTCATCATTTTAGATCCCAAACTGATGGTGTAAAACTAGACTGTGCCTTTGCCAGAATGTTTCACATAAGATACATATCTCTTTCAGGGGTGAAATCCAGCAGGTTCTGCCAGGTTCTGGAGAACCGGTAGCGGAAATTTTGAGCAGTTCGGAGAACCGGCAAATACCGGCTAGCCCCAGAGTGGGGAGTGGGAATGGGGATTTTGCAGTATCCTTCCCCTGGAGTGGGGTAGAAATGGAGATTTTGCAGTATTCTTCCCCTGCCATGCCCACCAAGCCACGCCCACCAAGCCACGCCCACCAAGCCACGCCACGCCCACAGAACTGGTAGTAAAAAAATTTGGATTTCACTACTGATCTCATTCCTTCCTTCCTCAAATCTATGGAGATTCTCAAATTATCCAGGTCATGGTTGCCCGAAAGGTGTTTTTTTCAAAAGGCAATTGGGCGTTCTTGGTTTTTGAAAATGTTTTGCTTCTCATCCAAGAAGCTTCTTCACTTCAAAGATGAGAAATTAAATATTTTCAAAGAAAAAAACCAAGGAAGTCCACCTGCCTTTTGGAGAAAGCACCCTTGGGACACTCCTTCTTCCTTTAAAAAATAAAGTATATAAAAACTGCATAATATGCAGAAACTTATGGCTGTCAGGATATCATGTTGTATGTACTCAGAAAACAGCACAAATTTGTTGTACAGATAGTCCTAGACTTACAACAGTTCAAAGTTACAATACCACTGAAAAAAGTGACATGACCATTTTTCAGTTGCAAGCTGCATAGTATCCCCATGATCATGGGATCAACATTCAGATACGTGGCCACTGCTTCATACTTATGACCATTGCAGCATCCCAGGGTCATCTGATCCCCTTTTGCGACCTTCTGACAAGCAAAGTCAATGGGGAAGCCAGAGTCACTAAACAACGAGGTTGCTAAGTTATCAACTGCAAGTGATTCACCTAACAACTGTGGCAAGAAATAGCAGTAGCACTTAAACATATATACCCCTTCACCATGCTTTACAGCCCTCTCTAAGCGCTTATTGCCCCAACAATCTGAGTCCTCATTTTACCAACTTCAGAAGGATGGAAGGCTAAGTCAACCTTAAGCTGGTCGGGATCCAACTCTTGGCAGAGGACAGAGTTAGCCTGTAGTACTGCATTTTAACCACTGACTGCACCACCATGGCAGATAGATAGATAGATAGATAGATAGATAGATAGATAGATAGATAGATAGATGGATGGATGGATGGATGGATGGATGGATGGATGGATGGATGGATGGATAGATATGGATATGGATATGGATATGGATATGGATATGGATATGGATATGGATATGGATATGGATATGGATATGGATATGGATATGGATGGAGGGATGGAAGGATGGATAGACAGACAGACAGACAAGATAGGTAGGTAGGTAGGTAGGTAGGTAGGTAGGTAGGTAGGTAGGTAGGTGGATGGATGGATGGATGGATGGATGGATGGATGGATGGATGGATGGGCGGGCGGATGGATGGATGGATGGATGGATAGATAGATAGATAGATGATAGATAGATAGATAATGTGTTTTCCCAAAAATAAGACCCTGTCTTATATTTTTTTGAACCCTGAAATAAGTGCTTGGCCTTATTACCATGCACTCAAAAGCCCAATTGGGCTTATTATCAGGGGATGTCTTATTTTGGGGAAAAACAGGATAGATAGATAGATAGATAGATAGATAGATAGATAGATAGATAATAAATGATAGATAATGATAGTGATATATACATAAATAGGTAGGTACGTAGGTAAATAAATAGATGACAGATAGATGATGGATAGATGGATGACAGGTAGATGATAGAGATAGATAGATAGATAGATAGATAGATAGATAGATAGATAGATAGATAGATAATAGAGAGGTAATAGAGAGATTAATAGAGAGATAGATGATAGAAAGATACTATAAATATCTCAATAACCATCTTGCAAAATTGTGACTGAGCCCGTCAGGATCGAACTGCCAAACTGCTGGCAGGCCGGCCATCAGCAGAAGTAGCCCACAGTACTGCATTCTAAGCACTGCACCACCAACCATGGCTCATGTCGTAAAAAACTGTCTTAGCAAATTCTCACTTAACAACAACAACAATTTTGGGCTCAGTTGTAGTCGTACATCAAGAACTTAGAAGTAAGGAGAATTCTGTATCAGATTCTCCCTTTGCTTCGGCATTTCCTTTATTTTTTATTTTTTGGGCTGGCAATGTTTCTGACCCACTTTTTGAGGTTCACTTGGGGACTGATCTAAGAGACAGGGCTCCATCAATAGCAATAAAGCACGGTTCACCAAGCTGGATGCAGCCTTTTACTGCATGTTTGAACCCATTTGGGATTCAAGGTTGAAACCGTCACAGTTATTATCTTCCTTCCGCATCTTTAAACACAGGTTGTCTTTAAGGGAATGTGATCATTTTGTTCCTGAAGCAGGCTGCACAGGTGGCTTGAAGCCAAATGTTCCAATTTAAATGTTAAAAGGAAATACTCAATTGTAAAAAGAGCAAATAATAATAATAATAATACTTGCCTTGCAGTAGTGAAATGTAAAATTTGTTACTACCGGTTCTATGGGCGTGGCTTGGTGGTGGGAGGGGTAATGTGACTGAGTGGGTGTGGCCAAATTATTTTTTTTAACTTTTAAAACCATTTTTTCTACAACCTCTTCGGCCGAAGAGGTTGCAGGGAAAAAAAAAATGCTTTTAAAAGCCTCTGACGATCAGGCAACTCAGCTGGGATCGTTAGAGGCTTTTAAAAACATAAAGATAAAAACATAAGATAAAAAAAGTCTTTCCAAGACCTCCATGCGTGCCAAGTTGCCTAAATCTTTTTTTGATATTTTGGAGGATATGGAGCTTAGAGACATTTGGAGAGAAAGGAACGTATTGGAGAGCGATTTTACTTTTTTTTCAGATAGGCATCAATCTTTTTCGAGGATTGATTTTATATTAACTACAAACGATCTTTTTTCTAGGGTGAAGAGTACGAAGATATGTCCAAGAACTTTAACTGATCATAGCCCGGTTTGGGTGGAACTAGAGCAGGAGAGAGGGGAAAGGAGGTCTTGGAGGTTAAATGAGAATTTATTCAGATATGAAGATAATTTGTGTGAGCTTAAAAAACAAATGAAAGAATTTTTTATTAATAATATGAACAAAGGAACTTTGATGGAGATGGTATGGGATGCGTGTAAGGCTTATATGAGAGGAACATTAATCTTTTTGAATAATAAATATAGATTAAAACAACAAAATAGACAGAAAGAGATAGAGGAGGAAATTAAAAAGAAAGAACAATTGCTTATAACTAACCCGGGAGATAAAAAGGCAAAAGATATGATTAATATTTTAAGAGAGCAATTTAATATGTTAATGGCGGTATGGAAAGGGGGGTAATGTATTTGAAATCTTTAGATACACTGAGAGAAGAAGGTATAATTTATACATGGTTTCAGTATGGTCAACTTCAAGCTAGATGGAAGGAAGATCAAAAAACTGGCTTTGTGCAAAATGAGGAGAATTTGGTAAAACAAATTAGAGATAAAAAACAAATGCATATTAAAAGGTTGTATAGTGCCTTACTGGAAATAGATTCTGAGACTGAATTGGTTAAAGACTGTATGATTAAATGGGCACAAAATTTTCAAGAGCCAGTAATGATGGAAACTTGGGAAAAGATTTGGATTAGAAATGTGAAATTTACACAAGCAAAAAACTTAAGAGAAAATTTCTATAAAATGTTTTATAGATGGCACTTAGATCCTAAAAAATTATCATGTATGTATTCTAATGTGCAAGCTAAATGTTGGAGATGTGACTGTGATGATGCAACTTATTATCATATATGGTGGACTTGTAGAAAAATCAAAGCATTTTGGATAAAGATTTGGTGGGTGATGCAGAATATTCTTAAAAAGAGACTGAAATTTACTCCACAGTTGTTCTTACTGGGTATAACTATGGATTGTACAGTTGCAGAGACTAAATTGATTTTGAACTTGATAACAGCAGCAAGATTGCTGGTAGCACAACATTGGAAGAAGGACTTTTTGCCTACTATTGATGATTGGATATTGAAAGTAACTAATTTAGCTGAAATGGCTAAAATTTCAGCATATCTGAAGGATCACACACAAGAAAGGTACATACAGGACTGGAGAAGATGGATTGATTATATACAAAATAAGTATCAGACCAAAAAATATCAAATAGCTTATGAATGATTTCTTTTATTTGTATAAGCGTTATATAAGTGATATTAGATGTATTATGTTTAAGAAATAGGATTTTATATATGGGGGGTTAAGAAATTTTCTTATAGGGGTGTTAGTTTAATGATTGGTTATGCAATTTAGATTATTGTTAAAGATCAATAGAAATACCTTGTGTTCTGCTCTGGGAAGTCGGGGAGGGGGAGGGGGGTTGGGGGGGTTGGGGGGGGGTTGGGGGGAAAATTTGTTTGTTTTTAAAACTTTTTCAATAAAAAAAAAACATTTTTTCTACAACCTCTTTGGCTGAAGAGGTTGTAGAAAAAATGCTTTTAAAAGCCTCTGACGATCCCAACTGAGCCATGCAATCATCAGAGGCTTTTTTTTTTTACTTTTAAAAGCATTTTTTTGGCCGAAGAGGTTGTAGAAAAAATGCTTTTAAAAATTTTAAAAAAGCCTCTGATGATCACGCGGCTCAGCTGGACATGTGGGCGAGGGGCAGGGATTTTTGCTACCGGTTCTCCGAACCACCTGCCGCCATCACTACCAGATTGGGTGATCTGGTCCGAACCGGAAGAATTTCACCCCGTTGCAATGCCTTTAAATGTTCTGCAGGGACTCTTCCCTGTCTAGAACGGTCTGTGAGAGGCTTCTACAAAGTTACATTCCCCCCCACCCCCATGGAAGAAATAAATCTACAAATACACACAGTAGTGGGATTCAAATAATTTAACAACCAGTTCTCTGCCCTAATGACTGGCTGGGTGGGTGTGGCCATGGTGGGCATGGCCAGGGGGTATGACAGGCAGCACTTGGACACCTACACCCCTCCCGGGAGAAAAACTGGGCCACAGGCAGGACGCGCCACCCCCCTCACCCTGTTTTGGGCCTAGGAGGCCTCTCTGCAGCCTTCTGGGAGCAAAAATGGGCCACGGGGGGGCCGCACCCCCCTTTGCCCCGTTTTGGGTCTAGTAGGCCTCCCTGCACTTACCTGGGAGCCAAAACGTGGGAACCCCTTGAAAGGGGGGGGAGGCAGAGAGGCACATGGCCAGCCTGAAATTTAACTACCGATTCACCCAAACTGTCCTGAACTGTCTGAATCCCGTCACTGAATACACAGCAACAGAGCTGCCCCCCTCATCCTGTTTTGGGCCTAGGAGGCCACCCTGCAGCCTCTTGGGAGCAAAAACAGGGCACGGGAGGGGACCGCACCCCCCGTGCCCCATTTTGGGTCTAGTAGGCCTCCCTGCACTTACCTGGGAGCCAAAATGTGGGGACCCCTTGAAAGGGGAGGGGTGGGGAAGGGCATGGCCAGCCAGAAATTTAACTACCGATTCGCCTGAACTGTCCTGAACTGTCTGAATCCCACCACTGAATACACAGCAACAGAGCTCTACCCCTCTCCAATATATATATACCCTTGGCATTGAAAACCACACTTTTTTTTCACAGTTTTAAAGACAGTGTTTTACTTCTAGTCCTTATCAGAAGAATTCTGCTGACCATAATGAAGTCTTGACTTGATTTGATTAGCAAAAGAACAAACTCAACAAATCATGTGCATATTATTTGTAGAACTGACTAAATAATCTTCAGAAGTCATCCGGATAAGATGAATATCATGAAAGTATTGCAGAAAAAATACATCTCTCACACCTGTCAGGGGCGAAAGATCAACTCCACACATGGAGGTCCAATTAAACTGATTTATAAATAAACTTATTTATTGCTAAGAATGCCCATGTACATGAATCTCCTCAACTAATGGTTAGAACCTGCTTGGTGTTAGATAAGGGTCAACAGAATTTGAGAGAAGTTACATTCAGTTCGCTTGTCCCAAAGGTGCTTTTGTTCTGCCCCAGCTACGGATCCCAAAGAACACAGCACACACAAACTCTGAACAAAACTTAGTTTAGTCAGCGTCTTACTGGAGTTGGCAAAAAGCCCAGAAGCAAGGTTGCAGAGAAATCCCAACACGATGATTAGCGAACTAAAGTTGTTTCCTGCAGCTTGTTGCAAGCTGCGTTCTTTCTTAAATAGGCTAAGGGAGTGACCAATTAGTCCCAAGCCTTACTCTCGAGGAGACCTCCTCCTGAGGAGCCATTCCTGCGTTTTGGCAGCTCTGTGTGCCCGTGCATTGAGAAGAGGCTCCTCCTCTTCATCCTCTTCACTTAAAGGAGCCTCTGGAGGTTCTGAAGGCCCTGACTGAATCCCTGCCTCTGGCACCACATCTTCTTCAGCCTCCTCGCTGTCCGATTCGAGCGCTGGCTGCACAGGCTGCTGGTGCAGCACCACACCAGCCTCCTCGTCATCAGGATCAGCAACAATCCGTGCAGGCCGCTGGCGGGCCACAACAGCTTTTTGAAAAGCAACTGGACTTTCTTTGTTCATTCCTTACAAATGTTTCACTTCCCATCCAAGAAACTTGAATACAGCTCATCTGCCTGGAATCCACACTGTATATCGGATATTAACACAGTTGAGCAGGTCCAGAGGTATTTCACGAGAAGAGTACTCTACTCCTCTACTCACAACAGAATCCCTTATGCCACCAGACTTGAAATTCTGGGCTTGGACAATCTGGAACTGCACAGCCTGCGGTCCGATCTAAGCATAGTACACAAAATTATCTGCTACAACATCTTACCTGTCAACGACTTCTTCAGCTTCAACCACAATAATACACGGGCAAACAATCGATACAAACTCAAGGTAAACCACTCCAAACACGATGGCAGAAAATACGACTTCAGCAACAGAGTAGTCAATGCCTGGAATGCTCTACCCAACTCAGTTGTTACAGCCTCAAACCCTCACAGGTTTAACCTCAAACTGTCTACCGTGGACCTCACCCCATTCCTAAGAGGTCCGTAAAGGGGACGTGCATAAGCGCATCAGTGTGCCTACCGGCCCTGTCCTACTATCTGAACATTTATCTGTACTTACTTCCTTTGTTTATGTTTATATTTATATCTATACCATCCATCTTGTACATGTTGGACAAATAAATAAAGGAATGAATGAATGAATGAATGAATGAATGAATGAATGAATGAATATAAAGCTACTTGGATGAGAAGCAAAACATTTTTAAAGGAAAGAATAAAGAAAGTCCAGTTGCATTTTGAACTGCACCTTTGGGACAACCATGATCTGCATGATTGAGAATCTCCACAGACACTCAGTTCGCTTGTGGCTATGTAGGGATTCTAAGCTGATCCCTCTTTTAACTCCACCCCCAAGTTCTGCCACTCCTCCTCCTACAATAACATCCTTTTGCCATCTATGCTATTTGGTAACCTCATCTATCTCTGATCCATCAGCGAATCTGAGACAATGGAATCTGAGACAATAAAACAAAAGCCTACTTAAGACTGTGAGAAACGATATTATGGCTTATTGATCTATGAGAACGAATAAATCCTGAGAATGATAGCAGACCGTCAAATAAAGTAATATGAATCAAAGTATTCAGCTGAAATGATTTTGCAAGGACAATGAACTATTTGTAATCTGCTGAGCTGTCACAACTGGCATAGTGTGAATGTGCAAAGTGGAGAGTTTCAGAGGAATATTTGGAATCAGAACATTGAAACTGTAAGAAATAAGGAACTGAAAGTAGCAGATGGCGAGAGTTTTGGATGTACACTTATGTATGTGGAAACTGATGGTCAGTATGAGGGAACAAGGAAGTAACTCCAGTAAAATTCCATTTACTGAAGGGCTGTCAGTAAAAGAGTATAAAAGATAGCATTGGGGCTCAGATCGGGGCCACTGGCCATAGCTACTCCTTGCTGGATTCAGCTATGTCACTGGACCTCATTGCAATGGGTTATTGATGCAAGTCAGTGATGGCTAACCTTTTCCGGACCGAGTGACCAAAGCTCGTTCTGAAGCTTCATTTCTAAGGCTTTTTTCAGCCTCTGAAACTTCTATTTGAGTAGCTGGACGGGGCTACATTCAGAGTATAAGACGCACCCAGATTTTAACCCTTTTTGGGGGGGGGAAAGGTGCATCTTATACTCCGAAAAATATGGTAATTATATCTTGCAGCTCCCCTTCATTTCTGAAAAGAATTTTCAAGCCCACAACTGGTCCCAGATTGATTGCTGAGTGGTTTCTGCAAGTCCCTAGTACTGAACCTCTACGGGAGGGAGAGGAAGCCAGAAATAAAAGAAAAGGTTAAAAAAAAAAAGGATTCTGGATTAAAAATAAATCCAGGGTTATGAGGGATGATTACCATATGAGCATATGAGCTATTCTGTCCTTCTGTTTCTTTCTTTCCCCTCCATCCATCCTGGCACAGCTTGGATTCAGAAAGAGGAACAGTCAGTCAGCTGTTTTTAAAAGCCACAACCTTTGAAATTAAGACATGGCTTGCCGGCACGAACTGAGCAGTAAAAAATAAGAAAAAAGCAATCATATTGCCAAACCGGTGGACCTTATTATTTTAACATCAGCGTGATGGTGTTTTAAAAGCTTTCCGGCATGCTGAGAAAGTTAAATACACATGTTTCATGGAAGGGGGAAAAAAAATTATCCCAGCCACATTGACCAGCATTTAAATTATGGTTACCTGTCACTACTGAGCATCAAAAGAATAGTGCTTTCCATTTTTACATATGGCATGAAAGAACCTGCTGGAACCGCATACATCTGGTTGGGTATTTTATTTTATTTTTTGTTCCATTATTAATAATGTACTTAATGCTTGGGAATTGTCGAATGCGTTTGAAATGGCTTAGCTGCCAAGCCTGATGCTGCCCCCAGACCCCGTCCAATTTAATGGAGAGACTTCAACTGTAGGGAGCGACGCTTTTGTTAAAGGAAAGGAAAGAAGACAGGGGGGGAAAAAGGAGAAAATTCTGCAGACAATACTTTGCACTTCTTTGGCGCGTAAGTATATCCTTTATGGAGAAAGTTGCTTTGCAGTTCAAGGAGCCACCTTGTAAGACAAGGTTTTATTTTATTTGAATTACTTTATTTGAATTACAGTAGTGGCCAAAATTGTGGAAATCTTTTGGGAAAAGTTAGGGTTCTAAAACTAGCTAATAACACCGTTTTTTTTTTTTTTTTTTGAGTAGTACCAGTGGTGGGTTTCTACCAGCTCGCCCCGGTTCAGACCACTTGTTGTGGCTCCGTTACTGGAGTCATCGTCAGGAGAGGACTCCGAGAGTGAAGGGGAGGAGTTGGCAAGGCCTCCCTCTCCAGGACCCTCCTCTCTGGCAATGCCTTCGGTGTCTGCCGAAGGCAAGAGATAGGGCCGGGGCCAAGCATGTCCACGCAGCCACAGATGGACAGTGATGAGGGTAATGAGTCTTGGCTGGACCCATGCCAGCATCGCAGAGATAAGTACGTGCAACAGAAGAAAAGGCGTGCCTGAGATTTGGCTGAGTCACTGGACCACACCCCACAGGATATAAAAAGGAGCGTGGTGGCCAGTCAAACCTTGTAACGAACAAAGCTGAAAGCTTCCACGCCATTCTGCATTGCCGGACTTTTGCTTTAAGACTTTGCTGGAGTATCTCTGGACTTGATTAATTCCGTAATTATTGAGCTGCTTTCCTTTGATGTATCAGAAGTGGGGAGAAGTTATCTCTCCTCTTTGTAAATAATAAACTCTTGGCAGGCAGCCACTAGGTTGTTGCCAAGTTCCGTTATCATAAGAAAAAGGATTTTGCCGGCTGGTTTGGTCTTTAACTCCTGAACGTCTGTTGGTGTTTGTGCGTGGGGTTGGGGACAGAACACCACTGTGCTATCACTGGATAGGGCTGCCGTACTTGTGCTCCACTGCCGAGTTATACAGCTCTTCCAAAACCACAGAACAATATACCGTGTTCTGCAGTTAATCAGATCCAAAGCTAAAAAGACACCCCTGTATATCGGCATATCTACAGTAAAGACAAAACAATAGAATAATAGAGTTGGAAGAGACCTTAGATGTCTTCTAGTCCAACCTCCTGCTTCTATTCACTTGGGAGTGCTCCAGAAATGTAACAAAAACATCTTTGGGTAATTTCTGTAGGAGAAACTCACAATTTGCATTCAGAAGGGGACTCTTGATCAAATTAAGGTAAAGCAAAACCTGTATCTGAGACTGCAGAACAATTTTGTTAGTCCAGTAGGAAGACAAAACCAAAACATCAACTCTACTTGCTGTTCTGCTGCTACTTTGATTGAGACGGGCTATAATATCAGAATCTTCCACATTTGATTGTGTTGGGTTTTCTCTTCCTTGTAATAGTTCAGTTAATTGGACTTTAAAAATGCTTTAGCTCCTTTGGTTTTGTAATTGTTCCTTCATTCCTTCATTTCTCTGTCAAAGTCATCTTCCTTACACTCTACAATTTTGTTTTGTGGCCCACCAGCTGCCAGCGGAACTGGTGGCAGACTCAGATGATGAGGAGGTTGGGGAGGAACTTGGGCCAGTTCTGGAGTCTGGGGAAGGCTCTGATGGATGCTCTGTGTCAGACACAGAGATAGAGCCAGGGCCGTCTGACATTTCCCAGCCACCGGAGAGGCAGCTCTGCCTTTGGAAGCTGAGATGAGTGAGGAGAAAGAACAGCTGGGGCTTGTTCCAGATGCCTGAATGTGAAGAGCTGTTAGGAGAGGAGAACAACTGAGGACAAGGAGTCGAATCAGGAAGCAAGGCACATGTGGATGCTGAGTGGCCGCTCCCTGGCTGGGGAATAAATAAAAGGAAAAGGGAGTGATGGTCATAGGAAACAACAGTTCATAGTTCTGAAGATTTTGGCTCATTGTATTTCATGCCACAAAGACTGCTTGCCAGAACTTACTTTGCAGCATTTTGGCTGGGAGCTCACGGCCTTGCAATCATCGCAAGGAACTGATAAGGTCTGTTACTGCAGTTAGCTCCTTGAAAGACTATTGCCTGGACTTTCGGTGGGTGAATGCAATTAATTCACAAGAGGTAAATAAAGAGGGGTTTTTCATGACAAGGAGTCTGTTTCTTGTTTCTACTAAGGCTGGGTCAGAACATTTTCACGCATTATGTCTAGTGCTATGCTGGATGGACTAATGAGTTTGATTTGATATAAGATAGCTTCTGAAGTTTCCAATTGCTTCCTCCTTCCAATTTCCTTGAGGTCCCTGTTATAAGGTTTATTTACATAGAGACTTTCTACATAACACGTTGCTTAAGGCAGAGCTGCAAATAAGTGACAAACAGGAGAACAAAGGATAGAAAAGGAACCCAGTGAATAGAATATTCTGGAGCCTACAACAAAGCTAATGTCACAGGTTCAATGGCAGGTTTGACAATGACAATGCCAAGACACCGGGCTCAAACTGCCTTGTGGATGGTGAACAAGAAGTGGAACAAGAAACATGGCTTATCAGCCAAGAGAAGATGGAGGGCTAGCCAGCCAGATTCCAGTGTTGTTTTGCCCTCCAGTTGTGTACGTCAACCAACAAATTCTAATTTAAAAGTTGGAGGGAAAGACAAAATTTATTTCTTAATTGGCTGTTCTGTTACATGAGCTCATTTTTTTATTTGCCGGCCAAAGTAACTGAAATAAAAATTCAGGAAGACAAGGATATGATAATAGCCATGGCTTATTTGAATCCATCCCCAAACTGGGTTTCAGAACTTGTTTTCAGACAAGTCAGTCTGCTTAATGATTAATGGCAGAGGAAATAAGAGGAACGTCTCTGTTAGGTTTATATTTTATTAACACAATAAGCTCTCAACTAGGGACATGTTTAAAGAGTCTTTGTAAATGTTCCAAAAAAGAGCACACAAATATTGGTATGTGCTAATAGACAAAAACACCTTGGCAAAGCCAAAAGGTTGCACAAACATGCTGTAGAGTTAAGAATCATTAATCTCACTTTTGTGAAAAAGAGACATGAGTAGCTCAATGAAGAATGCTGTTGTGGTCCACCAGCAGCCTGCAGAGCTGGCAGCGGAGTCGGACAGTGAGGAGGCTGAGGAAGAACAGCGGTCTGTCCTGGAATCAGGGGAAGGCCCGAATGAGGGCTCTGTGTCAGAGGCAGAGATGGGGCCAGAGATGGGGAGTGATGTGCGGACTCCGGAGCCTCCAGAGGCTGACAGCAGAGAGACAGAGGAACAGGAGGAGCCTGTTCCTAGTGCACGTATGAGAAGACCTGCTGGAAGGCAAGAGCAGCTCAAGCAAAGAGGACAACTGAGAGTAAGGCCAAGAGATGATTGGCCCTTCCCATAAGGCTTAAAACAGACCAGCAATGGCGTTTGGACTTTGCCGGAAAACAACATTGGTAGCTTCACCGCCTTCTTCGTCTACGTCTTGTATTTATTTTTGTATCTGGGACTTCCGAACGTTTGCCAAGAAAGGCCTTTGGCAGTTTGCCTAATTGGACAAAGATTTGAGATAGGACTGAGGAATTTATCTTGGAAGGAATTTGCTTTAATTTAGTTGAACAACGCTGGGAATGAAGTAATTCTCAGCTGTTCGAATAAAGTTTGTCTGTTTTTTCACTGATTGATTTTCCTACTACTTACTTGGGCCTGGGTCACAACAGATGCATCTACTTATAAGTTTTTGGAGGAGCGGGCAAGAATTCAGATGAAACTGTCTTCTGATCAACTCCAGATAAGAAGAAGCTCTGTGAACATCATACCAATGAGCCGCATCAAGAATGGATGTGAATCAACGGTGGGTTTCACATATTCTTACCACTGATTCGCTGCGTGTGCGCACTCTCATTTCATGCACATGTGTGCCTTCCGTGCATGCGCCCGGCTCGAAAACTTGGCTAAATAGGACGTCTTTTCACCCGAGCCGGTACGAACTGGCTGAATACCACAACTGATTGAATCCTAGATGGGTAAGATGAAGTTCTGCAAAATCTATTAGGCAAAAACAAAAATCTTATCCAGTGCTCTATTACGTCAAATGCTTTCAAATACTCAATGCATAACAAAAGGCACATTAACCTTTTTTGCAACATGTCACCCATTTCAGGCTCTTGAAGTATTCTATTGAGAGAGAGAAGGAGAATGCTAGTTGATTTGGTCCCCTCCTCCTATCCCCTACCTGAATTAATCCATCTCATTTCTAGGAGGCCAAGTTATGTTACAATGAAATCCTGGGAAATAAAAAACTCCGAAAAAAAACAATTGTGGACAGCCTGGAATTCCCTCATTTCTATGATCATTTTGATGGCAGTAATTTCAGTTTAGATGAAGCTGAACATCTGCACACAGAGGCTCTTCCTCTTTAGAAACCTTCCTCTGAAGTGAAGCTGGCCATGGCATCTTTTTTTAAACAAAAGCATTTCCTTAAACAGCACATCATTAGGAGTCTGGCTATCATAACTAATCAGACTTGGAGATTCACATGTGGCATATGTCTATCGGTGAAGTGTCATTATGGTTAAATGGAGCTTCTGCTTTCATACAGGAATGATCTGTTGGTGACTGTGAGTTGTCCATATTAAAAATGAAGCCATCTGCCTCTGATTGACAAATGATGTGGACAATCAGCTGAAAAACAACATTGTCTCTATATTAGATCACCTCTAAGAATAAGCTCTCATTCTGAAATAAGCTAAACTCTTGAGAACCACATGGGGAAATCATTTCAATATTAGAAATATACTTTGGCCTATCATCCATCCATCCATCCATCCATCCATCCATCCATCCATCCATCCATATCTATCTATCTATCTATCTATCTATCTATCTATCTATCTATCTATCTATCTATCTATCTACCTATCCATCCACCCACTCACCCATCCATCCATCCCTATCTATTATGTATATTTGCCTATCTGTATTTGTCTGTCTGTCTGCATATCTGTCTGTCTGTCTGTCTGTCTGTCTATCTATCTATCTATCTATCTATCTATCTATCTATCTATCTATCTATCCATCCATCCACCCACCCATCCATCCATCCCTATCTATTATGTATATTTGCCTATCTGTATTTGTCTGTCTGTCTGTCTGTCTGTCTGTCTGTCTGTCTATCTATCTATCTATCTATCTATCTATCTATCTATCTATCTATCTATCTACCTATCCATCCACCCACCCATCCATCCATCCCTATCTATTATGTATATTTGCCTATCTGTATTTGTCTGTGTGTCTGTCTGTCTGTCTGTCTGTCTGTCTGTCTGTCTGTCTATCTATCTATCTATCTCTCTCTCTATCTATCTATCTATCCATCCATCCATCCATCCATCCATCCATCCATCCATCCATCCATCCATCCCTATCTATTATGTATATTTGCCTATCTGTATTTGTCTGTCTGTCTGTCTGTCTATCATCTATCTATCTATCTATCTATCTATCTATCTATCTATCTATCTATCTACCTACCTACCTATCCATCCACCCACCCATCCATCCATCCATCCCTATCTATTATGTATATTTGCCTATCTGTATTTGTCTGTCTGTCTGCGTGTCTGCGTGTCTGTCTGTCTGTCTGTCTATCTATCTATCTATCTATCTATCTATCTATCTATCTATCTATCTATCTATCATCTATCTATCTATCTATCTATCTATCTATCTATCTATCATCTGTATTTGTCTGTCTGTCTGTCTGTCTACCCACCCATCTATCTTTCTATCTATCTATCTATCTATCTATCTATCTATCTATCTATCTATCTATCTATCATCTATCTATCTGTCACATTTTTAAACCACCCATCTCCCTCACAGAGGGATTTTATTCATTTAATTAATTGCTTTCCCAAAATAATTCCCTATTTTCAGTTTAGAAATTCTCCGATAGCCTCCAGCATAGAAACTCTTCAGGTCTACCAAACCCGCTTAAATTCTGTGCCTAGCCACAGTCTGCTGGCTCTTGGTAAAATGAAGGACCTTCTCTGGACTTCAATTGGTTTAAGGGGAACTATAACTGCATGATGAAAGAAAGCACCCCTTCATGATCAGAAGATAAGGAAATACCGTATGGAGAAATTAATCCTCAAATCAGAATGAGGCTTGCAATTTGACTACCACTGATACTTCCTGTTTCAATGGTTCTGAGAATTGAGACAAAACTTTTTTTTTGAATATTCATTTTAGCTCATTTATCCCCAAGGGTCTTATCCTGAGATAAATTACATGACTATGTGGCGTGAGCTATATTAGCCAGCTAACTGGACATAACAATTGATTTATTTAATGTTTTATACAGCATATTATTCAATGTTTATAAGTTGCCCAGAATCGCCTTATAAGCAGCATGCAAGTTTGATACATAAATAAAGTTATATTAACAAAGAAAAAAAAATTAAAAACAAGAAATTAGCAGTCTTGGTTCCCTATCCTTTATATTTCCAAGCTCTGATAATTAGACCCAATTCATTTAGGAAGGAGCATTGCTATTGAAAGCAATTTTCCCTGCTTTATATATTTAATGAGATTTGGTAATCTGATATTGCTCAAAATTTCTTACCTAGATGTCCATGAAATTTAGCAAATTGTATCTCCAAACAATGTTATCTCATTTTGTGAAAAAAAAAAAAAGAAATAAATGAGAGAACCATTCCTTTGTTCCCAAACTAAACAATGAGGAGGAAACGGTACTTTTTAAATTGGTATGTATTGTTTATGCTCACCTTTTCAAGGTGGTGTTTAAAGAATGAGTTCTTCCTAATTCTCTTCAAATAACAGCAATGTGGTGAGGCAGTCTGACCTAGCAGTGATTCATCCAAATTTTGGCTATTAACTTCACGAGAACCAGCTTGTCTGCCTGGAACCCATATTTCACGAGATGAGTACTCCACTCCTCTACTCACAACAGAATCCCTTATGCCACCAGGCTTAAATTTTTGGGCTTGGACAATCTGGAACTGCACCGCCTGTGGTCCGATCTAAGCATAGTACACAAAATTGTCTGCTACAATGTCTTACCTATCAACGACTTCTTCAGTTTCAACGACAATAATACACGGGCAAACAATCAATGCAAACTCAAGGTAAACCGCTTCAAACTCGATTGCAGAAAATACGACTTCATCAACAGGGTGGTCAACGCCTGGAATGCTCTACCCGAGTCCGTTGTTACAGCCTCAAACCCTCATAGCTTCAACCTCAAACTGTTTACCATGGACCTCACTCCCTTCTTAAGAGGTCCATAAAGGGGGCCTGCATAAGCTCACCACCATGCCTACTGTCCCCGTCTTACTGTCCCCATCTATTTGTATTGACTTCCATTGTTTATGTTTAGGTTCATACCTATACTTGTTACCTTGTACATATTAGAAAAACAAATCAAATAAATAAATAAAACTTGAGCCAGAGGAATCTTAGCCCACAAAAATGATGAAATTGTGGCAAAAAATCTCAGAAGGGACCTTCCCTAGTTTCTTGGAATGTGAAGGTGAGGGGGGAGAGATTGCAAGATTGTGTTACAGGTAGTCCTTGACTTGCAACCATTCTTTCAGTGACCAATCGAAATGGCACTGAAGAAAAAGTGACTTATGACCATTTTTCATGCTTACAACCGTTGCACCATACCAAAGGTCATGTGATCAAAATTTGGATGCTTGACAATCCAGTCATGAATTTATAATGGTTGCAATGTCCCAGGGTCATGTGATCCCCTTTCACGACCTCCTGACAAGCAAAGTCATTGGGGAAGCCCAATGTCAGGGTTCGACGGATGCCTAATTAAATCATGAGTCTTGAGCCAAGCTTCAAAAGAAATTATTTATTAGGAGCTTCATATTGGCACATTCCCAAGTGAAGCCAGCTCTGAACCCATGTAATTTACGGCCTCAATCATGTTCCTGTCCCCCCCCCCAGAGTGTGTCATCAATCACATTCACCAACAGTGCAATTTTGCGGGTTGTAGAGATCACTCCCCTTATTGCTGTAAGTAACCCTGGGACACAGCCTTGAGAGAGATAAGTCTGGAATGTGCATCAGTCTTTGGCTGCCATGCCATTCCATCAGTTTCCCATCCCCCCTTTCCTATGGCAACTCGAGAGGCGGCCAGGGATGCTTTGTGAATGGACACCCGATTCACTTAACAACCATGTTACTAGTTTAACAACTGCAGTGACTAGCTTAACAACTATGGCAAGAAAGGTAAAAAAAAAAACAGGGCAAAACCATCTCACTTAATGGCAATTTTGGGCTCAATTGTGGTCATAGGTCAAGGACTACCTGTACCGTTGCCTTACAATACAGGTAGTGTTAGTACTGATGGTAGGTTCTTCTTATCCAAATCATGTCTAGAGTCTGACAATCTTTTAAAAGATCCTTCCTGGCAATTGATTTGGCTTTATTGATTTATCAGTATTAATCATGCTGAATGATTGCCTCCTAAGACTTCTTTGCTCTTGGTATCCATCCATTGAATTTTGTCCCCCCCCCCTTCCTCTCTTTCTGTGTATAACAGATCTCTCCTTTCCTTCCATTCCAAAATTATTTGGACCCGAATTTAGATTCTATCAAGTGGATCAATTGGTGAATATGGTTCTTGAAATAGCAGATGATCCTCAGCGCTAACAGACAATGGTGGGATTCAACGTTTTTTACTACCAGTTCTGTGGGCATGGCTTGGTGGGCATGGCCAGGGAGTGTGACAGGCAGCACTAGGCCTCCTGCACCCCTCTGGGAGCAAAACTGGGCCTCAAGGGGGATACGCTGGCCCCCCATACCCCATTTTGACCCTCCCTGAAGCCTCCTGTTGAAGACCTTCAACAATTTATGGACAGTTTTAGCAAGGCCTGCCAAGACTTTGGACTAACAATCAGCCTGAAAAAACCACAAGTCATGGGTCAGGACATGGATTCACCTCCCTGTATTACAATCTCTGCACAAGAACTGGAGGTCATCCATAACTTTGTGTACCTCGGCTCAACTATCTCTGACACTCTCTCTTTAGATACTGAGCTGAATAAACATATTGGTAAAGTGGCCATCACATTTTCCAGACTTACAAAGAGAGTAGGGCTTAATAAGAAGCTGATGGAACGTACAAAGATCCAGGTCTATAGAGCCTGAGTCCTGAGCACACTCATGTATTGCAGTAAGACTTGGACCCTCTACGCATGGCAGAAGAAAAAGTTGAACACCTTTCATACGTGCTGTCTCCGATGAATTCTTGGCATCACCTGGCAGGACAAAGTTCCAAATAGCGCAGTCTTAGAATGTGCTGGAATTTCTAGCATGTATACACTATTGAAACAGCGACGTCTACGCTGGCTGGGGCATGTTGTGAGAATGGCTGATGGTCGGATTCCGAAAGATCTCCTGTATGGAGAATTAGTGCAGGGAAAGCACCTCAGAGGGAGACCACAGCTGTGATATAAGGATATCTACAAGAGGGACCTAAAGGCCCTGGGAATGGACATTAACAATTGGGAAACCTTGACCTCCGATCGTTCAGCTCGGAGGCTAAAGAGGCAGCATGGCCTTCTCCAATTCGAAGAGACACTTGTTCGGCAGGCTGAGGCAAAGAGGCAATCCTGGAACCAGAGAAATCTGGGGGCTGAGCAGGGGACAGAATGTATCTGCCCTCAGTGTGGAAGGGATTGCCACTCTCGAATTAGCCTTTTTAGTCACACTAGATGCTGTTTTAGGACCTCTTTCCAGAGCACGATACTGTAGTCTCTTGAGACTGTAGGTTGCCAATGTGAAGCCTCCTGGGAGCGAAAATAGGCCGTGGGGGCACACACACACACACACACACACACACCCCACACCCAGTTTTGGGCCTAGGAGACTTCCTTGCACTTACCTGGGAGCTAAAATGGGGCACATGGGGACTCCTGGAAGGGGCGGGGCAGGAAGGGGCGGTGCTAGCCAGCAATTGAACTACCGGTTCGCCTGAACCAGCCTGAACTGGCTGAATCCCACCATTGCTAACAGATCATGGTTGTACGACTCACTTCTTTGTCATATATGGCTCCATTGCTTTTATTGCATGAGAACGCTAGCAATCACTTTTAATTGTGCTCAAATGCACCATTTGCTCAAAATTTGCTCAAAAAAAATTTGAAACGTCAAAAAACATAATTAAAAAGCTAAGACGGAATCCTATAAACACTTCTATTAAACTCGTTGAATCGGCTGAGTGAATATGCACAATATTGCAAGGTAGGGCCATACCACTTGATTAGCTCTACTGAACAGATTTAAGAGTTTGGTTTGGGGAAAATATGTAAGGGAACACACTGCATGCTGAGGGTTTTTTTTAATCCTACTGTTTCTTTTAGAGCAATGGCTTCTATCTAGCTTAATTTTTTCCTGGCTTTCTTAAGTGCAGCTTCAAATGAAATGGAACACTCCAGAAGTGATAGATTAATAAACCTGTCAGGAACAACATATCACACTTAAGAGTAACTATTCCAGCATCCACAAATGTGCCTCTTCTAGTGACATCCAATTTTCGGGTGACATCCTAACCCAGAGCTGCTTCTAATCTTTATCCTTATTGCTTGTTCCATGGCACCATTCACATGTACTGTTCCAAGGTACATCCACAATATCAGTTGAGAACATTTAGACTTCAGATACAGATACAGATTAACAGAGTTGGAAGGGACCTTGTAGGTCATCTAGTCCAACCCCCTGCCCAAGCAGACCGTACACCATTTTTGACCGATGGCAGCCCAGTCTCTTCTTGAAAGCTTCCAGTGATGAAGCTCCCACAACATCTGAAGGCAACTTCTGTTCCACGGGTTGATTGTTCTCACTGTCAGATAATTTCTCCTTATTTCTAGATTGAATCTTTCCTTGACCAGTTTCCATCCATTATTTCTTGTCTGGCCTTTGGGTGCCTTGGAAAATAGCTTGACACCCTCCACTCTGTGGCAGCAACTCAAATATTGGAAGATTGCTCTCATGTCTCCCCTGGTCCTTCTCTTCACTAGACTATCCATGCCCAGTTCCTGAAACTGTTCATCGAATGTTTTAGCCTCCAGTTCCCTAATCATCTTGGTTACTCTTCTCTGCATTCTTTCTAGAGTCTCAACATCTTTTTTTATAGCGTAGTAATCAAAACTGGATGCAGTACTCTAGGTGTGATCTCACTAAGGCTTTATCTCACTTCATCCTGATTGTATCCCTCTGTTAATGCAATTTAGGATTGCATTGGCTTTTTGGGCTGCCACTGCACACTGCTAGCTCATATTGAATTCGTACAACTTCATTGTATTGTTTTCAAGAACAGACGTTCAGGTATCTCAGGGTGCTTAAAAACAGACTTTTTTCCATAGGTCTGGCTCTTCATAGCTCTCTTGAAGAGAAAAGGAGGATCGAATGGACAAAAATAAATATGTTTTACAGAGTAATAAAAATGAGGCAATCCATGGAAATAAACCTTTGCATAGGTTCGCCTGGTGCACCAATTGCGACCCTACTTGGATCAGGAGGCTCTCCTCACAGTCACTCATGCCCTTGTCACCTCACGGTTAGATTATTGCAACACGCTCTATCCTTGAAAAGTGTTTGGAGACTACAGTTGGTCCAGAACACAGCCGCGCGAGCTATTGTGGGTGCACCTAGGTACACCCACATTACACCAATTCTCCATGAGCTGCACTGGCTCCCTATTGGTCTCCGGTCACAATTCAAGGTGTTGGTTATTACCTTTAAAGCCCTACATGGCTCAGGGCCAGGTTATCTTCGAGACCGCCTTCTGCCGCATAGCTCCCAGCGACCGGTAAGATGCCACAGAGTTGGTCTCCTCCAGGCCCTGTCAGCTAAACAATGCCGGCTGGCGGGCCCGTGGGGGAGGGCCTTCTCTGTGGCTGCCCCCACTCTTTGGAACCAGTTACCTCCTGAGATCCGGACCATCCCCACCCTATTGGTCTTCTGAAAAGCTGTGAAGACCTGGCTTTTCCGGCAGGCCTGGGGCCGTTGTTCTCACTGTTGTGATTTGGTGAGATCCGGCCATGAATGGTGTGAATGGGTTTTAATGTCTTTAAGGTTTTTGATTTTTAAGTTTTTTTATAGTGATTTTTTGAGTGTATTGTGAACTGCCCTGGGTCTTCGGAGAGGGGCAGCATATAAATTGAATAAATAAATAAATAAATAAATAAATAAATAAATAAATAAATAAATAAATAAATAAATAAAACCAACTAATACATGGGCCTAGCTTTTTTTTACTACTGTTTTGCCCGAACTGGTAGTTTTCATCACTAATGGTTCACCCGAACCAGAGTGAATTGGTAGCATTTCACCCCTGATTTAAATCTCTTAGAAACCATGTTTTGCATTAGTCAGAAAATGGCCTGGGAAGGCATCTCAGAATAGAGAACTAACAATCTGCTTACTGTCAGCCCACGTCGTCGGGGCTTCATTTCGGTGAGAACGGAGGTAGACAGAGTATACAGCCCCACATTCCTGCCCGGATATCTTGCCTTGCCGTCACTTGCCTCCTCCTGCATACACATGGTGGAATCCTCTTCCTTCAGCTGTTCACAGGGCCTCCAGCTGAGGGCGGATAGGACTGCACTTGCGTGGATGAGGTGCCGGCTGCATTAGCCAGCATTAATGGAGGCTTACCAGACCTATCCCAATCAGAATGGTCCCAACTAACCAGGACTAATTGCACTGAATTACTGGCCGGAGGAAGGCAGCTGGAGCCCTCCAATCAGCACAGGGATTTGGGGTGGAATCTGGGGGAGTAGTAGCGGGGTAGGGCGCACTAGGTTTAAAATGGGAAGGGAAAGCACGATAAGGTTAGAGCTGACAATATTTCACTGTAATTGCAGTGGGTGATTGTCAGAACGTGCCGAATTTAGGAAGATAAAACCTTAGAACAACATTCACCCTGTTGTCTGCGATTTATTTTCTTATCCTGATTCGGAACCTGACACTTACCATGTGAGGAGTCATATTCTCTACTAGCTGAAGATTCAAAACTCTGTCCAACAAAAATATAAAATTATTGAGGCTAACCATTTAGAACATGGTGACAGGGAGGAAGAGGACCTGAATACAAACTCAGAGAGAAAATTTATCTGAGCATTATTTAAGGATTTTACGAATGTAGTGTCAAGCTCAATGCACGCTTATGCTGTTGCAACACTTTTCGCTACTCAGTTTGCCAACATTAAGTGGGGTCGGGGGGAGGGACAGGTGAGAAAGTATGCAGATTCCAGACTTCGAAGAGGAGAGGCCTGAGACCCAAGGACGCATCTGCAGGTGTTAGCCAAACCCAGAGACAATTTCTCATAACAATGGAAAGGGAATTTCCATATTGAATTATGTGGGTTTATATGGGAATTAGGTAGAGCTGGTTTTCTCTTCAATGGTGCCGAAATGATGTGCTCAATAAAGTTTTGCACTGAGAAGTTGGTAGGTCTCGAGTGTGCTTGCTTTGGTTGGGATCATCAGTCAGGATGTTGACATTTATTTTAAGCAGTGGAGTCCTTGGTGCTCTCTGAGCTATTTGTTTCCTTGCAGATGTTTCATTACCCAACTAGGTAACATAATCAATACCAGAAGGGAATGGAGTTTACTTTCTGTTTATAAACAGGTGGCTTGTTCTATCAGTGTTGGTGGGAGTGCTCTTGGTGGTTCCTTAATTAGGTTTATTATTTATAGTTTACTGCTTATTTATTTATTTATTAGAATTTGTCAAAAAAAATACTTGTAATATATTTAACTTATTTTTTTTAACTGACTGCTAAAAATGGAAAAGTTTGGATTAAGACAACCCGTAATCAGTAAGGAATTATAAAAACTAAAGAAAATCGGTCAGTCAGTCAATCATTATGAAATGGTTGCCCCTGATATTCCAAGTCCAGGAAAATTCAAATTTAGAGTCTCTTTTCTCATAAAGTAAATAATTTTTTCTCTAAGACAATTAAGATTCCCAAGAGAGATCTGGTTTGATTAGAACTAGACTAAATTTTCACCCTGCTAAAGTAATCAACATTCCCCATCTTATGTTCCTGCTTCTTTGAATGATTCTAGATATGCAAAAATATGTACACAAAGATACAATCTCTATTTAAATAAACAACAAACAAAAAGCATGCATATCTTTTTGCATTGTGTTGCTTCAGACGCTTCATTGTTTGCAGTGACAATCTGTTTTGTGAAGTGCCGCATTTGAATGAATGCATAATTTAGACTGCATAATTTTGGATATCAAGGGTTTTACAAAACTGCTATTCTCAAATATACCATTTTACATAAATGTCGTTGCTTTGGTAACATAGCTATACATTTAGAAATTGCATTTTGGGATAAATAATTCATATATAATTCAATATATAGGTTTATGTACTTTTTTTTTCTTTTTTGCTTGTCTCCTAACAACTTTGCTGAACTAATCCTCCAACAGATTGCAAAGATTTCCTTTAAGGTTTAAGTAATTCGCTGAACATCTACAATCACATCAAAAATTCAATTTATATTATTCCCCATGAGTAACTTACATGAACAATAAGTTCTTTTCTAAAAAAAAAAATCTTCCAGTAAGATTACAGCAATTGTTATAACTAAATAGCAAAACTAAATAGCAAAAATATTTTTAGTTCTGGTATTATTGCTCTATACATTCCATGTGCATCCAGAATTTTATTGAGAGTATAACATAATTTGCATTTTTATGCATGCAATTGGTCACTGAGTTATAAGCATACAGTAATTGAGGCCAGAATTACAGTCACAAGTCACTGCAGTCATGAAGTGGGTCACGGTGTGATTGGACTCAAGTTTACAAATCTTTTGTGGCAGTCGTTAAGCAAACATCATGGCCATTAGGCACATCTATTTTACCCAATGGGTGCTTTTTGACAAAAAACAGAAGTAAACCAAGAAACAACAGCCAAAATTGCAGTCATGTGACTTCAGGATAAGGGAAGTGACCATAAAGATAGAATAGAATAACAGAGTTGGAAGGGACCTTGGAGGTCTTCTAATCCAATCCCCTGCTTAGGCAGGAAACCTTATACCACTTCAGACAAATGGTTATCCAACATCTTCTTAAAAACTTCCAGTGTTGGAACATTCACAGCTTCTGGAGGAAAGTTGTTCCATTGATTAATTCTTATAACTGTCATGAAATTTCTCCTTAGTTCTAGGTTGCTTCTCTCCTTGATTAGTTTCCATCCATTGCTTATTGTCCTGCCCTCAGGTGCTTTGGAGAATAGCTTGACTCCCTCTTCTTTGGGGCAGCCCCTGAGATATTGGAACACTGCTATCATGTCTCCCGTAGTCCTTCTTTTCATCAGACTAGGCATACCCAGTTCCTGCAACCGTTCTTCATATGTTTTAGCCTCCAGTCCCCTAATCATCTTCGTTATGCTTCTCTGCACTCTTTCTAGATTCTCCACATCTTTTTTTACATTGTGACAACCAAAACTGGATGCAGTATTCCAAGTGTGGCCTTACCAAGGCATTATAAAGTGGTATTAACACTTCACATGATGAACCTGTTGCTAGAAGCACCCAAAATGTGATCACATGACTGCAGGGGGAGGGGTATGCATGTGCAACCATCATAACTTCAAAATAGGGTTATAAGTAAATTTGGAGGAAGTACATTGTAAACTTCAAATTTAAGCAACAAGTCATAAGTGAATAACTATTTGTATTGTTTTGGAGAGCGAGTTTGGTCTAGTGGTTAAGGAACCGGGCTAGAAATGGAGAGACTGTGAGTTCAAATCCCACCTTAGCCATGAAACTCAACTGGGCGATGTTGGGCCAATCACAACCCACCTCATTGTTGTCGAATCAAAGCTCAGAGGAGGAAGGAGTGTATTAGGTATGTTTGCCGACTTGAGTTCTTTGTAAATAGGAACTTATAAAAGTGGGGTACAAATAAATAAAACTGGTTTGGATAACTGAATAGCAAATAGGTGCTGTTTCCAAGAAACAACAAATAAAATAAACATTTAAGTAAATTCTGCAGAACGATAAATCAACGGGACCTCTCCATTCTCTGTCCCAGTGTAATCTTCTTTGATTTTGTGTATTAATCAGTAGAACAGGCTTATGGCATGGACAGTTTTAATTTCTCCTTCCTTGAATATGGACGCTGAATAGTCATCTGTGGGAGAGTGTGCAGGGGGTTAGACTTCATGATCAATTAGGTCCCTTTTAACTCTTTGATTTTTATGAGCGAGTCAAGGGAAAAAAAAAAAACAATTTAGGCCATCCTAGCAGCTAACATTTTCCAGAGACGTTCCATGCAATCTTCCGTTCCTCTTAATTTTAAAGCTGGTTTTGAAAGTTACAATTAAAAAGTTAAACTTCCAGATGCTTCATTGCTTAGTGTTGTTTTGACTGCTCCCAATCACTCTCCTAGGGCATTTCCAGGTTTTACATTGATATAAATCTCAGATATGGGTTGTACTCTCCTAAAATGCATGCTGTGCTTTAATGGGGAAAAGAAAGAAAGAAAGAAAGAAAGAAAGAAAGAAAGAAAGAAAGAAAGAAAGAAAGAAAGAAAGAAAGAAAGAAAGAAAGAAAGAAAGAAAGAAAGAAAGAAAGAAAGAAGAGAAAGGAGGAGAGAAAGAGAGAGAAAGAAGGAAAGAAACAGAGAAAGAGAAAGAGAGAAAGAGAGAAAGAGAGAAAGAAAGAGAGAAGGAAGGAAGGAAGGAAGCACAGTAGAGAGGTAGACAGGTATAGACTTAAGATAAGGAAGGAACAAGGGAGGTAGACAGGGAGGTAGACAGATATACAGTTAGGGAAGGAAGGAAGGGTGGAAGGGAGGGAGGGGTGGGAGGGAGGGAGGGAGGGAAGAAAGGAGGGAGGGAAGGAGGGAGGGAGGGAGGGAGGGAGGAAGGAAGGGAGGAAGGAAGGAAGGAAGGAAGGAAGGAAGGAAGGAAGGAAGGAAGGAAGGAAGGAAGGAAGGAAGGATTGGTTTTCTTTATCTCCCCACATTCCATTTATTGCAGATGTTGGGCTGAAACAATATAAAAATCTTTCAAGGCAAGGTCCAAGTCTGTCGTGTGAAGAAATATATATGTGTGAAACATGTGTTATGAAGGAACCAGCTGGGTCCAGCCCAAGGCCAGAAAGAAATAATACACATTTCTTCAACTGGAAGCATGTTTAAAACATGGAAATTCTGCCACCCAGGCCACGATGCTTTTCTTTCCCTGTTCCCTTTTCAAGTATCTTCACTAGGAACTAGTTTTGTCACTAGGAGGATAAAAAGAAAATGGAACATTGACTAAAGAAAAAAAAAAAAGGTAATTGTAGGCATCAGTTCAAAAAGAAAATGCTGTTAGGAATTCCAGGAGCCGCAGAGCTTCCGTGTGTCTACAGTACATACAGGTGTGAGTCAGAGCACTTAGAAGCAGCAGTTTTCAAGGTTAAAAACACAGCAGAAAGCAAATAAATAAATAAATAAATAAATAAATAAATAAATAAATAAATAAATAAATTTTATTTATTTTATTTTTATTTTATCTCGAATTTATATACCGCACCATCTCCCGAGGGACTCAGGACGGTGTACAGCCAGATAAAAACATACAATACAAACATTAAAAACAATTAAAAGGATATATATTAATTTGGCCCCAATTTAAGATAACAAACCAATTAAAAATTAAAAAAATATTTTAAAAAAAATATGTTAAGCCAGCCCGGCTTGCTGAAAAAAGAAAGTTTTAAGGGCACGGCAGAAGGCACTGAGGTCTTGGATCCTCTTTATCTCTGGGGGCAGCTGATTCCAGAGGGTAGATGCCCCCACAGAGAAGGCCCTCCCCCTGGGGGTCACCAGCCTGCATTGCTTGGCTGATGGCACCCCGAGGAGGCCCTCTCTGTGGGAGCACACAGGTCGATGGGAGGTCATCGGTAGCAGAAGGCGGTCTCGAAGATAACTAGGTCCTCTGCCATGGAGTGCTTTAAAGGTGGTAACCAAAACCTTGAAGCGCACCCGGAAGACCACTGGGAGCCAGTGCAACTCACGCAGGTGTTATGTGGGAGCGCCAAGCAGCTCCCATAATTACCCATGCAGCCGCATTCTGGACCAGTTGGAGCCTCCGGGTGCTCCTCAAGGGGAGTCCCATGTAGAGAGCATTGCAGTAGTCCAGGTGCGAGGTGACGAGGGCATGAGTGATTGTGCACAGGGAATCCTGATCAAGAAAGGGGCGCAACTGGCGAATCAGGTGAACCTGACAGAAGGTCCCCCTGGCTACAGCCGTCAGATGTTCCTCCAAGGACAGCTGCGAATCCAGGAGGACTCCCAGATTGCGTGCCCTCTCTGCGGGGGCCAAAGAAATAAATACTCACCCACAAACACAACACCATCTCTCTCATTCCCCGCCTATAACCACCTTTCTAGGCATAATTGCTACCAATCGGAAAATTGAAAATTGTTCCTTGAACACCTCCTGCCCTTCAGTTTTTTTTCGCAGCTAAAGACAAAGGTGAAAATAAAGCTCCCAAACTACAGAAGGCCAGAGGATAATGCCTCTGAGCATGCCCAGAGAGCCTTCCCCTCACTGGTGGGCTGCTGCCGGTTGTAACAACCGGTTTGCCCAGAACTGAAAATGTGAGCGCCCCTGGCATGCATGCGGCATTGAAAAACCAGTGATTATATAGGACTTCTATCTCTCCAATTATCTGAATTGCTCCCACTGTGATGATCCTCAGGAAGCTATGAAAGATCTGGTTGAACCCCTGTTATATGATCTATATATTTGTCTTCAGGCTGTTCACAATTTCTTTTACAAGTAGTCCTTGACTTACAACAGTTGTTTTTCGTGACTGTTCAAAGTTCCAAGAGGCAAAGTAGTGCAGTGGTTAGAATGTAGTATTGCAGGCTAATTCTGCCGACTGCCAGCAGTTCGATTCTGACCGACTCAAGGTTGACTCAGCCTTCCATCCTTCCGAGGTCAATAAAATGAGGACCCAGATTGTTGGGGGTGATATGCTGAGTCTGTAAACAGCATTTATAGCCCTGAGAGGGCTATAAACCACTGTGAAGTGGTATATAAATCTAAGTGCTATTACTGTTGCTACAATGGCACTGAAAAAAGTAACATATGACCATTTTTCACATTTATGATTGTTGCAACATAAATGATCAAAATTCATGTGATCAAAATTCAGATGCTTCGTAACTAAACCGAATTTAGGACGGTTGCAGTCTCCTGGGGTCATGTGATCACCTTTTGCAACCTTCTGACGAGCAAAGTCAATGAGGAAGCCAGATTCACTTAACAACTTAACAACTGTGTCACTGATTTAACTACTGCAGTGATTCACCTTTGAGTCAATTTTCAACGAGGCACTGGAAAACATTGATGCTGGCCTCAAAGTAAATGGTGTTCAGATCAACAATTTAAGATATGCTGATGATACAGTGCTGCTTGCCAGTAAGCATGAAGACCTTCAGCTCCTCATCAACAGAGTCTCAGAAATATCTGAAAAATACGGCTTGAAGCTTAACACCTCAAAAACCAAGATCACGGTCATCAGCAAACAACCCATTCATTTACCATTGATAAATTTGGAAGGAATACCATTAGAAAAAGTTGAAAGGATCACGTACCTTGGTTTTAATTTACATGAAAGCTGGGACATGATCAGTGAAGTAAAGACAAGGATAGAGAAAGCACGAACGGCATTCTTCAAAATGTCTTCTGCAGTCACGACATAAGCCTAAAACTGAAAATCAGGCTTGTCAGATGTTCCATCTTTTCTATCCTGCTCTACGGAGTGGAGAGTTGGTCTCTGACAAAAAAGCCACTTGAAGAAACTAGAAGCACTTGAAATGTGGATTTACAGACAGCTGTTACGTATAAACTGGGTTAACAAAATCACAAATGAGGAGATGATAAGCTGCCTGGGAAAGCCAAGGAAAATAATCAAAGCATTAAAAAGTGAAAGTTAGAATATTTTGGACATGTGATGCGACACCCAGAAAAATACAGCATCCTTCACTTAATCCTCCAGGGAAAAATTGAAGGCAAATGAAGCCCAGGCAGAAGAAGAACATCATGGCTTCAAAACCTAAGGGAGAGGTTTAGACAAAACTCAGCAGCACTTTTTCATACGGCTGTTGACAAAAATAGGATTGCCAATATGATCGCCAACCTCCGATGGCAGACATGGAAGGAGGAGGAGGAGGAGGAGGAGGAGGAGGAGGAGGAGGAGGAGGAGGAGGAGGAGGAGGAGGAGGAGAAGAAGAAGAAGAAGAAGAAGAAGAAGAAGAAGAAGAAGAAGAAGAAGAAGAAGAAGAAGAAGAAGAAGAAGAAGAAGAAGAAGAAGAAGAAGAAGTGATTCACTTAACAACTGTGGTAAGAAAGGTCATAAAAGGGGACAAAGAGCACTTAACAATTTAGCAACAGAAATTTGGCGCTCAGTTGTAGTCATAAATTGAGGACTACCTGTATTTTTGTTGTTTTGGTCCTCCTTTTTTCATTGTAAAACATTTCAAGTTATTAAGAATTAGTTGGCTGTAAAGTCTATCAGTCAATCGATAAAATAAAACAAATTTACAGTGTTGTAATATTCAATACAACTATCAAAGTAACATTAGTTTAGCTCTAGATATTTTATGATCCTTAAATTGTAGGAATAATGACCTTCTTAAATTAAAATGTAATTAAATCTGATAGGAATTCATCAGATACAATCTCCCCATCATCTTTATTAAAATCCAGATACTGTATAATAATTAATAACAACAACCATTAAAATACTAATTGTAAATCAATGTGAGAAATTATAATAATTTCTGCTGAGAACCAAACATTCCATGCTTAGTTAAAAATTCATTTAGAAGATAAAGCACCATTGCCATCCAGAAATGGCTTCCATATTGAATTGGATTTCGCATCATATTTATTTTTAAATTTCAAGGGGGGTTTATTGTCATAATTTCTAGTGGGAAACAAAGAATATCCTAGCAGATGTAACCCCATTACAAAGCCAAATCAATATGCTTTATGGGAATATGTGATATAATAATGTTTAGCATTAACAAGTTGGAAAAAAGAATTCCAGCTTTAGAATTCATTTCATTCGATTACACATCATTTTTCTGAACTGTTGAGTTTTGCAACATTTCCACAAGAAAAGGATATCAACAATTTTTAAGAGAAGGAATTAACTTTCTAGAATAGGAAGTACAATCCCTGTCTCCTAGCCCAGCCTATCTCACTAGCCTCATGGTGCGACCAGAACAAACTGCAACTGAACACACTCAAAACCGTAGAAATGGTGGTAGACTTTAGGATAAGGATCAGGATAAGGATAATTTTATTTCTATACCGCCCCTCTCCCAAAGGACTCGGGGCGGTGTACAGCCAGGTAAAAACACAATACAAATATCACAATTTAAATTTAAAAAATTATTAAAAGTATTACATTTAAGGCCAATTAACTAAAACACCCAAAAATTTAAGAATTCCAAATTTAAAACTCAATTTATAAAGCTAGCCCTGCCTGTCGGAAGAGCAGGGTCTTAAGAGCACAGCGGAAAACTCGGAGGTCAGAGATCTTGCATATGTCCAGGGGCAGTTCATTCCAAAGGGCAGCGGGCAGGAGAAATCCTTCCATACTTCCACCTCTCACAATACTAGACAACACAGTATCAACAGTAGAGACCTTCAAATTTCTAGGTTCTACCATATCTCATGACCTAAAATGGACACCCAACATCAAAAACGTCATCAAAAAAGCACAACAAAGAATGTTCTTTCTGCGCCAACTCAGAAAGCTCAAACTGCCCAAGGAGCTGCAGATCCAGTTCTACAGAGGAATTATTGAGTCTGTCATCTGCACCTCTATAACTGTCTGGTTTGGTTCTGCAACCCAACAAGACAGACACAGACTTCAGAGGATAATTAGAACTGCAGGAAAAAACAATGGCTACCAACCTGCCTTCCATTGAGGACCTGTATACTGCACGAGTCAAAAAGAGGGCTGGGAAAATATTTACAGACCCCTCGCATCCTGAACATAAACTGTTTGAACTCCTACCCTCAAAACGACGCTAGAGAGGAGAGGAGAGGAGAGGAGAGGAGAGGAGAGGAGAGGAGAGGAGAGGAGAGGAGAGGAGAGGAGAAGGGAAGGGAAGGGAAGGGAAGGGAAGGGAAGGGAAGGGAAGGGAAGGGAAGAGAAGAGAAGAGAAGAGAAGAGAAGAGAAGAGAAGAGAAGAGAAGAGAAGAGAAGAGAAGAGAAGAGAAGAGAAGAGAAGAGAAGAGAAGAGACCTTGGAGGTCTTCTAGTCCAACCCCCTGCTCAGGCAGGAAACCCTAGGCCATTTCAGACAAATGTTTGTCCAATCTCTTCTTTAAAACTTCCAGTGTTGGAGAATTCACAATTTCTGGAGGCAACTTGTTCCACCGATTAATTGTTTTAACTGTCAGGAAATTTCTCCGTAGTTCTAACTTGCTTCTCTCCTTGATTAGTTTCCACCCATTGCTTCTTGTCCTGCCTTCAGGAGCTTTGGAGAATAGCTTGACTCCCTGTTCTTTGTGGCAGCCCCTGAGATATCGGAAGACTGCTATCATGTCACCCCCAGTCCTTCTTCAAGATTGAAACGAAGAGTCCTTTGTGCTCTCTGAGCTTGGTTGTTTTCTTCCAAACATTTCATTACCCATTCCCTGATGATGTTACCTACTTTGGGTAATGAAACATCTGCAAGAAAGCAACTGAGTTCACAGAGCACCAAGGATTGTACCCAAATCCAAGCCCACTAAATAATCCCTTCTCTTGTCTATCAACGGCAGATGTTCTCTTGATGATGTTCAAATATCTGTTAAATACAACAGCAATTTGTCTTCGTTGATAGTGTTTGCCAAGGCGGTTAAATATTATTTAGATGAAGTCACTTTCAACAAAAAAATGGATCTCTGCAGGGGACACGAAGTTGCAAAGCAAGAGCTGGAATAGAATTTAGGAGGCGTGCAGCTTTTCACACACTTTGAAAGCTGAAAGCAGTTGGTTATGGAATTTTAATAGTTAGATTATAACCTCCATTTCTTGAAAGAAGTATAGTTATTACAGTCTGGAGTATGTAGCACTTATTTCCCCCCCCCCCCTGTCTTTTCCTTCACCTCTCTTATTTTTAGCCCCTTTTGGGTAATTGTATCTGGGTTTGCCTAAAACAAAAATACTTCTCGGGTTGATTTCTTATGTGAGAGCAGGAAGGCTAAGAAGCTTTCAGAAGCTCAGAAAGAAAGAAAGAAAAATAGAAGAAAACAATATCTGCTGGTCAGGTGAGCTTCTAATCCTTAAATAGAGATGGTTTTATCTCTCCCTCTCCCCTCTTTCTCTGCTACAGGATCTAACAGATTATCTAAGGCCAGAAATGAAAAGCAGCCAGCTAAAATTAGTTTCCCCAAATTATCTCCTTTGGGGATTTTAAGCTCATATTGTATTAGTAAGCACACACTGCTTATTTTTTTTGATTGTGTTGGTCAGAAAGCAGTGCTGTGAAGTTTGTGTGTGTGTGTGTGTGCGAGAGAGAGAGAGAGAGAGAGAGAGAGAGAGAGAGAGAGAGAGAGAGAGAGGGAGGGAGGGAGGGAGGGAGAGAGGGAGGGAGGGAGAGCACACATGAGATGATTGCTCCAAAAGGAGTGGGAAAGTGTGATCTCTTCACCCCAAATTTAGGGAATGAGCAAGTGAGAGTTAAACAATCCCTGAGAATTCACAGGTCAGTTGAAAGAAGGATGTACATTTCCTAAAGATGAACATGTGGTCTTAGGCCCAGCAGAATACTTATTTATTTCTTTATTTTTCATATTCCATATTTCTCAATTGCCCATTTCCCCCAGAATATTAAGTTAAAGATGTTGAGACTCTAGAAAGAGTGCAGAGAAGTGTAACAAAGATGATTAGGGGACTGGATGGAGGCTAAAACATACGATCAACGGTCACAGGAGTTGGGTATGTCTAGTTTGATGAAAAGAAGGACTACAGGAGACATGATAGCAGTGTTCCAATATCTCAGGGGTTGTCACAAAGAAGAGGGAGTCAACCTATTCTCCAAAGCACCTGGAGGCAGAACAAGAAGCAATGGGTGGAAGCTAATCAAGAAGAGAAGCAGCCTAGAAGTAATAAGAAATTTCCTGACAGTGAGGAACAGCTTACCTTCAGAAGTTGTGGATGCTCCATCACTGGAGGTTTTTACTAACAGATTTATCCAGAACGGTACACGTTTTCCTGCTTGAGCTGGGAGTTGAAGTAGAAGACCTCCAACTCTGTTACTCTGAATAAGTTCAGGGATCTCCTGTCTGGCATTTTCAGAAGAGGGGTATTCACATCAAGAAGAAAAGGTTATTAGTTTAAAAAGTGGATTCCAGAAAGGGGAACAAAGGACCTCAATAACTTTTTCCTGACAAATATAGGGATTTGGTTAGCTGGGGAATCAGGAGAATTCTTTGTGAGGGAAAGTATGTAGCACATTCAGTTGTCAACCACTGACTTTAAGAGAGAAAAATATGCACAGGCAGGAAAGCATGGAGTACATTCCCAATCGAATCCTGCATGATGCAATAGAGTGAGAACTTAGATTCTTTCTCTCTACCTATATTTCACTTTTCAGATTCAGAGCAGTGGTTCATGGATGGATGAAGATCTTTGTGGACTCCAAGGTCCTTTCATTTTCATTTCATTTTATTGAATTTGTATACCGCCCTACTCCCGAAGGACTCAGGGCGGTGAACAGCCATAGAATAAAACATATAAATACAAACTTTAAAATAGAATAAAACAAATTAAATAATTTGGCTGAACAAATTTAAAACCCCAATAATTTAAAACCAAATTTAAAATTTCCATTTAAAAAGGGGAAAAAACTTAGGTCAGGCCAGCTTGATGAAATAAGAACGTCTTGAGCATGTGACGGAAGGTACGCAGATCCGGGATCCTCCGTATCTCCGGGGGGAGCTCGTTCCAGATAGTAGGTGCCCCCACAGAGAAGGCTCTCCCTCTGGGGGCCGCCAGTCGACATTGTTTGGTCGACGGCACCCGGAGGAGCCCCTCTTTATGGGAGCGTACTGGTCGGTGGGAGGCTATTGGTAGTAGCAGGCGGTCCCGTAAATAACCAGGTCCTAAGCCATGGAGCGCTCTAAAGGTGATAACCAAAACCTTGAAGTGCACTCGGAAGACCACCGGGAGCCAGTGCAGCTCGCACAGGAGAGGCGTTACATGGGAGCGCCACGTCGCTCCCATCACCACCCGCGCGGCAGCACTCTGCACCAGTTGGAGTAGGGTGTACAAGGATTCCAAGGTGCATTTTTTATGGGTGCATTTTTAAAATAAGGTTGAAACAAACATGGAGGTCTTCTGGTCCAAACCTCGGTCCAGTGCAAGAATCTTCATTCAGTTCTGGACAAATGGCTGTCCAATCTTTTCTTGAAAACCTCTGACAGTATATTCATGACTGGTAGAGACATGGTAATAAGGTCAGGCAAAGAATAGGGCTCAGTAACAAGGTCATCCAATGGGACAGCTGAGACAGCTGTGGCTTAGCTGTGCTTAGCTCTGAGTGCTGTGCTGAGAACTGAAACTGAAACTAGTCTGCTCTCTGAACTGAAACTGAAAACTCTTGTCTCCTCTGCCTGTGTTTGCTTGTACTTGCTACCATGTTGAAAAACATGGTTTTGGTATTGTATCAGGGGTGAAATCCAGCAGGTTCTGACAGGTTCTGGAGAACCGGTAGCAGAAATTTTGAGCAGTTCAGAGAACTGGTAACGGAAGTTTTGAGTAGTTCAGACAATTGGCAAATACCACCTCTGGCTGGCCCCAGAGTGGGGTGGGAATGGAGATTTTGCAATATCCTTCCCCTGGAGTGGGATGGGAATGGAGATTTTGCAGTATCCTTCCCCTGCCATGCCCACCAAGCCACACCACGCCCGCCAAGCCACGCCCACAGAACCGGTAGTAAAAAATTTGGATTTCACCACTGTATTATATATTTACTTTATATGTTACATTATACATAAAGAGAAGTTAATGAATCCTACTGAATCAGTTACCTGTGTGTGCTTTCTGGATGTGATTGTTGCAACAAATTCTGACAACCTCTAATGATGAAAATGACATAACACTAGGAGGGAGACTGTACCATTGCTTCATAACTCTCCAGTCAGGAAATTCCTCTGTATTTCAAGTTTGTTAGATCTCCCTTTGTACAGTTTCCACCCACTTGTTCTTTTCTTGTCCTCAAGAACCATGGAGAATAAATCCACAATCTATAACTTCTTCCCCTGGGACAGTCCTTCAAGTATTGGAAGGCTGTTAGTATATCTCCCCTCTATCTTCTGTTCCTTAGACTAAACATGCACAGAGAGATACATTTTGTGAGTGCATCCATTTCTATGGACAGATGGGTGATCGCCCAGCAGAACTTAAACATTTTCACACAGGTAACAAACGTGGAAGAACCTTGTGAATTTGTCTGAAAAATGCTTTCTCACCTTTGGTGTGTATCATGAATGGTTCCTCAAACAAATACAGGTAGACAAATACAGGTAGACGTTCTAGGGGTAGATGGAGTAAAAATAGGTTTTCTTCTCACAGCTTGCATAATAATGAAACAGTCACAAGTGCAATTTGATCACTCTGCCAAGAATAACCTTCATATATTTTGTTCTCACAAATTAATTTTGTTTTAACAAATTGGTGGTGACAAGTTAATACGGCTACACATGCCTGTTTTTACACTGATCATTACCACATGCAAAGGAAATTACTGAAGCATCGGCCAACCTTTCTCTGTAGGCTAGATACAATGTACTGCTAACTAGGGCATACAAAACCTTTGCCAGACCAGTTCTTGAATACAGCTCACCCACCTGGAATCCACACTGTATATCGGACATTAACACGATTGAGCGGGTCCAGAGATATTTCATGAGAAAAGTACTCCACTCCTCTACTCACAACAGAATCCCTTATGCCACCAGACTTGAAATTTTGGGCTTGGACAATCTGGAACTGCGCCGTCTGCAGTCTGATCTAAGCATAGTACACAAAATTGTCTGCTACAATGTCTTACCTGTCAACGACTTCTTCAGCTTCAACCGCAATAATACACAGGCAAACAATCAATACAAACTCAAGGTAAACCACTTCAAATTCAATTGCAGAAAATACAACTTCAGCAACAGAGTAGTCAATGCCTGTAGTGCTCTACCCGACTCTATTGTTACAGCCTCAAACCCTCACAGCTTCAACCTCAAACTGTCTACCGTGGACCTCACCCCATTCCTAAGAGGTCTGTAAAAGGGGCGTGCATAAGCGGACCAGCATGCATACCGTCCCTGTCCTATTGTCCCCATTTATCTGTACTTTATTTTATTTTATTTTATTTTATTTATTTTATATCCAATTTATATACCGCCCTTCTCCCTGAGGACTCAGGGCGGTGTACAGCCAAATAAAAACATAAATTACAAACATTAAAATAGTATTAAAAGGATATATATAAATTTGGCCCCGTAATTAAAAACAATAACAAACCAATTTAAAACATTTAAAAGAGTTAAGCCTGCCCGGCTTGCTGAAAAAAGAAGGTTTTAAGGGCACGGCGGAAGGCACCGAGGTCTTGGATCCTCCTTATCTCTGGGGGCAGCTGATTCCAGAGGGTAGGTGCCCCCACAGAGAAGGCTCTCCCCCTGGGGGTCACCAGCCTACATTGTTTGGCTGATGGCACCCTGAGGAAGCCCTCTCTGTGGAAGCGCACAGGTCGATGGGAGGCCGTCGGTAGCAGCAGGCGGTCTCGAAGATAACTAGGTCCTATGCCATGGAGCGCTTTAAAGGTGATAACCAACACCTTGAAGCGCACCTGGAAGACCACTGGAAGCCAGTGCAGCTCATGCAGGAGAGGTGTTGTATGGGAGCGCCATGCAGCTCCCGTAACTACCCGCGCGGCCACATTCTGGACCAGTTGGACCAGTTACTTACTTCCTATGTTTATGTTTATACCTATACCTGCTATCTTGTACATGTTTGACAAACAAATAAATAGATTTTCACAAGTGGGAGAAACTAAGGCTCTTGGCTGCTTATTTTAAGGCTAAATTGGAAGGAAAAAGGTGCCTTAGCCCTTGAAATCAATTTGTTTTTGCCCTTTTTTTTTTTTTTTTTTAGTAGTCCCTCTTTTATAATCCTGTCTGATCCAGCTTCTGTTATTGACTTCGTCCATGGCAGGGAGAACGTTGCTACAATTTTACACCATAAATTTTAAAAATAGATATTTATTTCTTCTCCTATAGATCCTTTGGTTTCACAGGTCCTAGGCACAAGTTCAACAACTCCAAAGGTTTTCTCTTTCTCTGAATTTTGCAGAGGTGTTATTTCAGTAAAATGAGGCTCCGTTTTCTACTATAGCTGGATGGCGACAGATTCCAAGCCCTGCCTATTTAATGCGGCGAGTTGAATGGAAGTGATCAGGAAGACGAAAATTGGCATGGGTGTCTCACAAGCTTGCATGAAGATGGCAAAAGTAACTTTGCACCACTTTTTTTTTTTTTTAGTGGTGCTTTCTTCCTTTTGTTGCAAGCTTGCAATCTGCCCCTTCAGACATCTGTGAATCTTGACCTCTGCTGAGTTCAGCTGTATCTATGCCTCTCCGGCTACCAGTCTATCAATTCATCCATGTTTAATTAAGATCCCTTCACCTCTTGAAGGTTACGTTCTTTGAGGCATGATCTGAACAAAACCACAGCAACAACCAAAGCTGGGCATATAAGACAAATACAGAAGTTCTCGACTTATGACCAATCACAACAGACCTCCCTGGGACTATTTATGAGTCAGATTTAAAGTTTCAATTCATCCCCGCAGTTTCAGGATTGCATTTATGGCCATTTACAATGTCCAATAGTCACATTATTGGGACTTACACCATTTTTTGCTGAAAACTGGGATTTACTTCCAGTTTCCAGCAAAAACTACCCACTGTGGACAATGAATTTGCATAACGATAGCGTCAGTCACGTTATAACTGACATATCTGTTTAATGACTGCCACAAAAAAGGCTACAAAATTGGGTGTGGTCTCTCCTGCTTAACAACTAGCATGATGTACAATTCTAATTCTGGGTTCGGTTACAGCCTTAAATCAAGGACTATCTTTATACTTTAAAGGACTCCATCCCACATGTAGAACAGTGTTTTCAGATGCAGTAGCCAGACAATATTGTGTGTGATGTTGATTTGGTTCAGTCACTGAACTGGGCATGTCTAGTCTAATGAAGTGAAGGACCAGGGGAGACAGGATAGCAGTCTTCCAATATTTGAGGAGCTGCCACAGAGAGGAGGGGGGGTCAAGCTATTTTCCAAAGCACCTGAAGGCCAGACAAGGAATAATGGATGGAAACTGATCACGGAGAGATTCAACCTGGAAATAAGGAGAAATTTTCTGATAGAGCAATCAAGCTATGGAACAGAAGTTGCCTTCAGAAGTTGTGGGAGCTTCATCACTGGAAGCTTTCAAGAAGAGACTGGACTGCCATCTGTCAGGAATGGTGTAAGGTCTCCTGCTTGGGCAGGGGGTTGGACTAGATGACCTACAAGGTCCCTTCCAGCTCTGTTATTTTATTCTGAGGCTTATTCTTTTCTAACTCTCCTAAAAGGTCTGTTTGGTAGGCACATTCCATTAGCACAGCAATGTAGAATATTTTTCCTGGCCATAATTTTCATCTCTGCATAAGTCTATGCTTTAAGAATGTTTGCGTGGGTTTATGGAATAAAGCACACTTTTGAATAATAAACTCAGTGTCTGAGTGTACATGCGGAGGGTTCTCCATTGGGGAGGAGATTACAAAGCTAAGATGGTGGCAAGATCCTTGTTCTCAAAGTCTCTTTTCTGTTTCACATTTGTTGCACAAATATGAGGAGGAGGCCATATGGTGTGATCTAGGCTTCCTGAGTCATTAAAACACATGAGTAGTCCCAAAAACCTCTTTTAATGCAACAGCTGTGAGTTATGTTCATTCACAGCTGAGTCCCAATTAGTTGCAAAAAGTCCTTCGGGAGAAGTCCTTCGAGATAATCACCAACCTTTATCTCCCTTGACACGCTGCCAAAGACCTATTTGGCAAAGCCACACGGAGTCCAGAATCAAACAGAGATGCCGACTGGGAACAGAATTAACAATGTTGCTTTCCTGCAAAGGGCCCACATGCCTTTGTTCCTCTTTTAAGCCTTATGGGAGGGACCAACCATCTCCAGGCCTTACTCCTGAGTCGTCCCTTTAGTTTTAACTCTTCTTGCCTTCTGGCAGCTCTGCGCATGCATGCACTAGGAACAAGCTCTTCCTGTTCCTCTGCCTCTCTGATGTCCGACTCTGGAGGCTCCGGAGTCCACACATAACTCCCAGATGGTCCTGGCCCCATCTCTGCCTCTGATGCAGGAGCCTCATCCGGGCCTTCTCCAGACTCCAGGACTGGCCCATGTTCCTCCCCAGCCTCCCCACTGTCCGACTCCGCTGCTAGCTCTGCAGGCTGCTGGCAGACCACAATACCATGGTTCTACTCCACTTTATAATGTCCATTATCTCTAAATAAATTAGCTTTCTCTTACATACTCATGCATGTTTTTTTTCAGAGCTAGAACATGACTTGAAATGTTAAGAGAGAGAAAATATAATAATAATCTTTTATCAAAGGTCCACGCACCAAGAGATATTAGATCATTCTTCAATATAACTCACAGACTGAACATCTTTTTGGAATGTATGCATGCACAAGCATAACTTTGTTGATCTCCCTGGTTTTCCCACAGTTGCTAGAATAATTGAAGGATAAAATTGCCACAGTCCAAGGTCTCTTCTGTTGGAGGTGAAAAATAAACACACAAAGGAGATAGAGATGCATAGGACCGGGGGGGGGGGGAATGAATGCCAGGGACCTGCGTTAGACAGAATTTAGATTTAAAATCTTTCTCCAGTGGAGATAACTTATCAAACTCTGGTAACAAGATCCCCCAAAATAATGGAATAGTTGAATCACTAGTAAGAGAGTCATTGCTTGGTTCAAAGGATATCTTTTCATCATGGTTTCCCTCAAGCAATTACTCGTGATGGTGTTTTTGTATCAAGGAAAGCGAGTTTTTGAAGTACATCACACAGGAGACTGCAAGCACAACAACAAGGATATATGGGAGGAGACTAAGCAACTAGTATTTGGGATATTCAGGGAGTTGGTATAAATCTGATCTGTTTTGGTTTCCAATTTGCAGGGCAGATTTCTGTTCTGGAAATTTATGAGTAGATTCTTCATGAAATCCCTGGTCATAAATTCAGCAGTCTGCTTAAAAGCAGATGGGATTGGGGAGTTTCTTATCATAAGAAATTGGGATTTGGGCTTTTCTTTTGTAAGAGGAAAATTAAGTGTATTTATTGCTTTTCGCAGTGCCTTCCTAAGAAAAGTATACTGCATTTAAAGCAGTGTAAGGTTTTTCTGGAACATCCTTCTCCACGGAACCTTTCCTAGATGGATATGGAAGCTAGGAAAATGGCTTGTAGTATGGTTAATTCAAAAACGATGGCAATTTTTTTGGCATCCAGTTTTGGTCACCCCAATATTAAAAAGAGGTCGAGACTCTAGAAAGAGTGCAAAGAAAAGAAGCAAAGGTGATTAGAGGTGTGGAGGCTAAAAATATATTGTTGTGACCCCCGACTCCCGAGCCTGTCCTAACAGAGGAAGAGGACTCAGAAGGTGATAGGGAGGAACTGACAAGGCCTCCCTCTCCAGGACCCTCCTTTCTGGCAATGCCTCAGGTTCCATCTGAAGGCCAGGAGGAACAGCCTGGGATGTGCCAGGAGGAAGGCATATCAGAACACCAATTGATAGGGAGTGAGGATGATGAATCCTGGTTTGATCCCAGGCAGCGTTGGAGGGAGAAGCGTGAGCAGCAATGGAAGAGGCATGAGAGGGCCAGAGATTGAGCTGAGTCATGGAGCCATGCTCCACCAGGAATAAAAGTGGGTGGGATTGCTCTTCAGGCTTTGTGACGGACAAAGTTAAACCCTGAAAGTCACATCGTGATCTCTGAAATTCGGCTTGGATATATTTTGGACTGAACATTGACTAAACTCTTGTCTCATGGATAGTTTGTTGCTCCTGGAATGGACTGAAGATAAGTCCTCTTCTGCTTTATGGGAGTGAAAATGGTCTTGACAGGCATTCGGCAGTTTGTTGCCAAAACCTTGGTCTGCCAAGAATTCTAATCTGCTTACCTAATAAAAAATTGGCAGGCGTGCTTGGTATTATGTTTGCCTGTGTGAGGAAGGGGGACAGAACATATATGAAGAATGATTGCAGAAATTGTGCATGTCTACTCTAATGAAAAAAAAAAGGGACTGGGGTAACATGATAGCAATGTTCAAATATCTAAGGGGCTGCCACAAAAAAGAGGGGGTCAACCTACTATCCAAAGCATCAGAAGGCAGGACAAGGAACAATGGATGGAAACTAATCAAGGAGAAAAGCAACCTAGAAATAAAGAGAAATTTCCTGACAGTGAGAACAATTAATCAGTGGAACCACTTACTTTCAGAAGTTGAGGGTGCTCCACAACTGGAGGTTTTCAAGAAGAAATTGAACAACCACTGGTCTCAGATGATATTGGGTCTCCTTCTTAAGCAGGGAGTTAGACTAGAAATGTTCTAAGGTCTCTTCCAACTCGGTGATTCTGTCATTTTATTTCTGGAGACAACCCTGGTCTACTCTGACTGTAAGGGCAATTCTGCTTTAAGGGGGGGGGGAGAAAATCAAGAATCTTGTCAATGTTACATATTTTGAAAAATCTAGAAAGAGTGCAAAGAAGAGCAACCAAGATGATTAGAGGGCTGGAGGCTAAAACATGTGATGAACGGTTGCAGGAACTGGGCATGGCTAGTCTAGTGAAGAGAAGGACCAGGGGAGACATGATAGCAGTCTTCCAATATTTGAGGGGCTGCCACAGAGAAGAAGGGGTCAAGCTATTTTCCAAAGAACCTGAAGGCCAGACGAGGATGAAAACTGATCAAGCAGAGATTCAACCTGGAAATAAGGAGAAATTTTCTGACAGTGAGAACAATCACTGTTGGGCTCGCAATTTGGGTGTCCTCCTAGATTCACAGCTAAGATTAGAGCAACATCTGGCAGCTGTAGCTAGGGGGACCTTTGCACAGGTTCACCTGGTGCACCAATTTCGACCCTACTTGGATCAGGAGTCTCTCATGCCCTTGTCACCTCATGGTTAGACTATTGCAACACGCTCTACATGGGGCTACCCTTGAAGAGTGTTTGGAGACTACAGTTGGTCCAGAATGCAGGTGCATGAGCTGTTGTGGGTGCACCTAGATACACCCACATTACACCAATTCTCCGCGAGGTGTACTGGCTCCCTATTGGTCTCCAGGCACAATTCAAGATGTTGGTTATTGCCTTTAAAGCCCTACATGGCTCAGGGCCAGGCTATCTTCGAGACCGCCTTCTACTGCATACCTCCCAGCGACCGGTAAGATCCCACAGAGTTGGTCTCCTCCGGGTCCCGTCAGCTAAACAATGCCAGCTGGCGGGCCCGCGGGGGAGGGCCTTCTCTGTGGCTGCCCCAGCTCTCTGGAACCAGTTACCTCCTGAGATCCGGACTACCCCCACCCTATTGGCCTTCCGGAAAGTGGTGAAGACCTGGCTTTTCCGGCAGGCCTGGGGCCATTGATCTCGTTGTTGCAATCTTGCAAGATCCGGCCATGAATTGTGTGAATGGGTTTTAATGTTTTTAAATGTTTTTTAAATGTTTTTTAACAATTTTTCTATGTTCGCATTATTTTTGCTGTAAGCCACCCAGAGTCCCTCAGGAGTTGGGCGGCATAGAAATGCGATAAATTAAATTAAATTAAATTAAATTAAATTAAATTAAATTAAATTAAATTAAATTAAATTAAATCAACTAATGGAACAGAAGTTGCCTTCAGATATTGTGGGAGCTTCATCTATGGAAGTTTTCAAGAAGAGACTGGACTGCCATGTTTCAGAAATGGAGTAAGGTCTCCTGCTTGGGCGGGTGGTGGTGGTGGACTACAAGGTCCCTTCCAACTCTGTTAATCTGTTACAAAATTAAGGAGAGTTGGGTTTTAGTCAGGAGTGAAATCCAGCAGGTTCTGACAGGTTCTGAAGAACCGGTAGCGGAAATTTTGAGCAGTTCAGAGAACCGGCAAATACCACCTCTGGCTGGCCCCAGAGACTTTGCAGTATCCTTCCCTTGGGATGGGGTGGGAATGGAGATTTTGCAGTATCCTTCCCCTGCCACGCCCACCAAGCCACACCATGCCCACCAAGCCACACCCACAGAATCGGTAGTAAAAAAATTGGATTTCACCACTGGTTTTACTGTGTTTCAATAAAAAGGACAAGCACTACTGAACTACAGTTAAGTGTTCGTTTATCATGTCGTGGGTCTGTGGGAAGTCAACAGCGCAAATCTACTCTCAGCAACAACTTGACAGAGAACATCAAATAGCTCTGTTTTGACACTTGGAACTGAAAGGTTAGAGTGAACGCACTTGATTCCCTCATCTATTTTGTTTTTCCTAATGTAGAGAAGATCATTTGCATGTGAAAACCACCGAAGAGGGCAGATAACAGCCTGACACACTGAAGTGGGCCATCTCTTCGGTTCGGCAATCTTGTTCAGGAAGGTAATTTATCTGAAGTGTTGTCGAATTGAATTATCCTATCAAAGATCTGTAGGCAACGTGCACCCTTGTTCTTCCCCTTGCTTAATGGGAAACGATGGGAGGGAATTTGTTGTCCTAGACTGGGGTCAACGCTGTACTTTCCTATCATTGTTTACTTGCTCTGATCGGTTGAAAACTTTCACCTGCATCCGAAGTTAATTTCCTTTCTTTTCATCTTAGCTACCTAATTTTTACTAGGTCCATATAAAGCATTTCAATACTCATGAATGAAGGGTTGGGGGAGGGGGTTGCTAATTAATGCTCTTTTTTTTTCCTTTCTATACCGTGTTTTATTGCTTGTAAGATGCCTAGAATTACTGTGAGCAAGTAGGCAGATATATACAGTAGTGGCCAAAATTGTGGAAACCTTTTGGGAAAAGTGTATTTTCTAAAACTAGCTAATAACACCACTTTTTTTGTGGGGGAGTAGTACCATCAAATTATATATCAATGGAAAGATAAATTCAAATTCAATTCAAATTCAAATCTTTTTTTAATAAACACTTTATTAGACTTTTATTACATTAAAAACATAAAACATTATTTCACTCAACAACAGCTAATTGTGGTGTTTTTTTTAATGACAATAATTTGTGCATTATTTACAAAAATTAAATTGTGCGTATTTACATTATTTTATCTATTACTTGTACTTAATAACTATCTATCTTCAATCTATCTCCGTTCTATCCAGTTATACCACTGTTCCCACACATTGTAAAATATCGATGTCTCTTTATCTTTTAAACTCAGCGTTAATTTGTCCATTTCTGTGCAGTTCATAATCTTTTGTATAACCAGTTTCTCTGCAGGTGTATATGGCTGTTTCCAACATTGAGCGTAGGCAATCCTGGCAGCGGTTAATATGTGTAGTATTAGATATTTTGTGCCCTTCACATTTTTTTTTTTTTTTTGAAGATCCCCAATAGGAAGAGTTCCGGTTCTAAGTCTAATTGTTCATTGGTAATTTCCTGTAGCCAATCTTTAATTTTTTGAAATCTTTATTGTCAGTGGACAACATACATACAATGAGATTGGTTGAGTTCCAGGGGTCGGTTGCCCCCGGTTTGGACTGGTTCTCAAGAACTGGTAGTAAAACCGGTGGGAGGCCCCGCCCACCGCCCCGGATGTTGTCATCGGCAATCTGCACACGCACAGAAGCAAAAACAATCCCATTACAAACCAGTAGTAAAGGTTAGTAGAACCTACCCCTGTTGATCTCCCTCAGTGCACCCCCTCCAACACAATACAACTCACAGTGAAGACACAGTGAAGACAAAAATCCCTAACCCAATAAATCATATTGACAAAACACGCAGTCCTATTGCATCAGTGTGAACATGTTACACATCGCGCCAGCCCTGCAGTCCATCATACTATATAGTTATGATGTTATTTCTCATTCAGGAGTCTGACAGTCCACGGATAAAAACTGTTCTTCAGCCTATTTGTGTGGCTGGCTATACTTCTATATCTCCTTCCTGATGGTAGGAAGGTAAAGAAGGGATGACCAGGGTGAGAGTCAATCCTGAGAATTTTCCTCACTCTTCTAAGGCAGCGAGCCCTCATAATTTAATCAAGAATGCAATGCAATAACTTTTATGAAGGATTTGCTATTAGAATAGCAGTTACAGTATAAAGGAGAAAAGTGAAATACATTGAAAAAAGGAGATATGCTATCACATCAGTTAGTACTTAGTTGGGTAACCTCTAGCATGAATTACAGCCTTACAACGTCTTCCCATGGAGTGAACCAGGTCTTTTAGTTCTGCAGCTGTTATAATGTGAAACCAAGATTGAATGATTGCATCTATTAACTGGGTTTTATTGCTGGGTCGCTTCTGACTAACAATTTTCTTTAGTCGGCTCCATAGATTTTCAGTTGGGTTAAGGCTATTTCCAGGCCATTCCAGCAGTGGAATAGGATTATCTTGAAACTCAAAAAAAAAAAAAGTGGTGCTATTAGCCATCAAACCTCAAAAATACACTTTTCCCAAAAGGCTTCCACAATTTTGGCCACTACTGTACTACTACTACTGTACATGTTCCAAACCAAAAACAGATAAGTAAGTAGCAAGGGTTGAGTTTGTTATCTGCCCAAAACTGTTCCTCTACTTACCTCTCATCCCTGCATCTCAGAAGAACCCAATTCTTACATCATACAATTTAGCTCTGTAGCTTAACAACTTTAACCTTTTCGGCAAGCTATCGGATTGCATTAATAATACAAGAGAAGGTCTCTCAAGCATTTTGAGGGTTCCCCTCCCCTCTGGTGTGGTTGGCAATGCTTTTGAAGTTATTCATGATTAGAAGATGCTTCTGTACAATTCAGTGAGTAGACTCACCTTCGTTCTCTTGCTGTTCTTTTTCTGTTTAAATGGATGACTAGGAATTGTTTTAATCAATTGTGTCCGACTCTTGGTGACATTATAGGCAAATGCTCTCCATGCAAATCGATGGCTTCATTTTTATTTTGTTTTTTATTCATTTCGTTTGTTTGTTTATATATTTGTTTATTTTAGTCATTTTACAAATAACTCAAAGCAGCAAACATATTTGTTGTGACCCCGACTCCCGAGCCTGTCCTAACAGAGGAAGAGGACTTAGAAGGTGATGGGGAGGAACTGATAAGGCCTCCCTCTCCAGGACCCTCCTGTCTGGCAATGCCTCAGGTTCCATCCGAAGGCCAAGAGGAACAGCCTGGGATATGCCAGGAGGAAAGCATATCGGAACAACAACAGATAGGGAGCGAGGATGATGAATCCTGGCTTAATCCCAGGCAGCGTCGGAGGGAGAAGCGTGCACAGCAACGAAAGAGGCATGGGAGGGCCAGAGATTGAGTCACTGAGCCACACTCCACAAGGAATAAAAGTGGGTGTGATTGCTCTTCAGGCTTTGTGATGGTCAAAGTTAAAAACCTGAGAGTCACATCACATTACCTGAAATCTGGCTTGTGCATATTTGGATTGGACCTTGGCTAACTCTTGCTTCGTGGATTAATTTTTGCTACTGAACCAGACTGAGGATAAACTCTCTCTTGCTTACTGTGAGTGAAAACTGACTTGGCAGGCATTTCACAGTTTACTGCCAAAACTCTTATCTGCAAGGGTTTCTAGTCTGATTGCTTAATAAAATCTTGGCAGGCGTGCCTGGTTGTGTGTTTGCCTGTGTGGGGAAGGGGGACAGAACATCATCCAACACACTATCCAACAACACATTTCCTCACAACAACAATCCTGTGAGGTGGGTTGGGATAAGAGAGAAGGACTGGCCCAAAGTTACCCAGCTGGCTTTTGTGTCTAAGTCAGGTTTAGAACTTAGAATTTAGACTTTAGAACTTAGAATTTAGAACTTGACCCAAAGTCACCCATCTGACTTTCAGTTCTAAGGCAGTACTAGAACTCACAGTCTTTTGCTCTCTAGCTTGGTGCCTTAACCACTAGACCAAACTGGATCTCTTTATCCCTCATTCCCCCCTTTTCATGACTCAAATGTAGGAAGACCAATCTGACCACAAGAATTTCCCCAAAACTTTGGGTGGGAGAGTGCTATAAAAGGTAAAGGTTCCCCTTGCACATATGTGCTAGTTGTTCCCGACTCTAGGGGGTGGTGCTCATCTCTGAAGAGCCAGAGCTGTCCAAAGACGTCTCCGTGTTCATGTGGCCGGCATGAGTAAATGCCAAAGGCGCACGGAACACTGTTACCTTCCCACCAAAGGTGGCCCCTATTTTTCTACTTGCATTTTTTACGTGCTTTCGAACTGCTAGGTTGGCAGAAGCTGGGACAAGTAACGGGAGCTCACCCCATTACGCAGCATGAGGGATTCGAACTGCTGAAGTGCTGACCTTTCAATCGACAAGCTCAGCATCTTAGCCACTGAACCACCACGTCCTGGAGAGTGCTATACTATACCTTAATGCAGGGTTCTCTCAACTTGGCCATTTTAAGACTTGTGGACTTCAACTCCCAGAATTCTTCAGCCAGCCACACAGGCTTGGGAATTCTGGGAGTTGAAGTCCACAAGTTGCCAAGTTGGTAGACACCCCCCCCCCCGCCTTAATGGCATAATCTTAACGCTTGACATTGGAAGTATTCCAGATTACCTAAACTGGATGCAAGCTTAGCAAGAGATATGTATAGAAGTAGGCACATTTGCTGGAGGAAAACTGTGTCAAATTGTCAGTGAGACTGAGCAATCAAAAGCTCTTTTAAACAATTGTCATATGCACTGCGCCTACATAAAAAGGACAGGCGTTCAATGCCACAATTGTATCCCCCCTACTGTGATGATGTTGACCTACAGAAAGGCAGCCCATTCTGGGAATCAGATGAATGACTTCAATCAATTTTTCTTTCTCATCCTCCCCACAAGCTAAGCAGCTCCTTAGTTTTATCTACGAAGTTATTCACTTCTGATATCAAGGCAGGGCCAACGTATCAAATGAGAGAGAGCTGAGGCCAGACAGGGGAAACATTTAGAAAAGGACCGAGCAAAGCAATCACAAAATTTAGAAGGTTGCTCATTCAGCTGCAACAGGATTTGGTGAATCAGAGCAGAGTTTGATGGGTTATGGGTGCAGCTGGGCAGAACCTCTCTGAGCAAATGACTGATAATTTCATTCCTTAATGTGTTTTGAGATGTGCAGTCAAAACTTCATTATTTCTCTGGATATTTCTGGCATTTTAATGGGTCTAATTCTATCTCTTTGGGTTCATATTAAAGAATTAATGTGATTGTGCCCTTTATTGGTTTGCTGTAGTTTCGTTGTATGCTTCCCCATTCGCCCTATTTTATCTCCTTAAAGGACCTGATAGGAAAGGGGATTTTGCTTATTTTACCCTGTTTTCCCCAAAATAAGACCTCCCCTGATAATAAGCCCAATCGGGCTTTTGAGCGCATGCGCTAAAGTAAGCCTCCCCCAAAAAATAAGCCCTCCCCGAAAATATTTAAACACAGAGCTGGAAATCAGGTAAGACGGCAAGAGAAGCCCCATCTTGCTCCACGTGCCCCAAAATAATAAGACCTCCCCGAAAATAAGACCAAGTGCTTATTTCAGGGTTCAAAAAAAATATAAGACAGGGTCTTATTTTTGGGAAAACATGGCAATACTCAGGCTGAGACACAGTTATTTATTTATTTATTTATTTATTTATTTATTTATTTATTTATTTATTTATTTATTACATGTATTTATATGCCGCCATTCTCCCGAAGGACTCAGGGCGGCGAACACAAGTTAAGAAACAAGTACAATAAAATCATAATTTAATCCAAATAATTAATTAGTAGTAAATAATAAAGCCCGGAATCAGTCTCAGCCAAGTCTTCAAGTCCTGACGGAAGGAGCAGAGATCAGGAGCCATCCGGAGCTCAGTAGGTAATTCATTCCAGAGGGTGGGAGCACCCACAGAGAACGCCCTACCCCTGGGCACAGCAAGGTTGGCCCATTGGCTCGCCGTCGGAACCCTGAGGAAAGTGGCCCTATGTGAGCGAACAGGACGGTGAGAGGCAGGCAGGAGAAGGTCATGCAAATATCCCGGACCTAAGTCATGAAGGGCCTTATAGGTGAGGACTAGCACCTTGAAGTGGATCCGGAGAACCATTGGTAACCAGTGCAGCTCACGCAGGAGGGGTGTTATATGGTGTTATATAGTTATGTCTAGTGGTTAGGGCAGATGGGTGATTTGGGCTCAGACCCAGCTAAAGAATGCCTCCATCTCCCAGTCTTTCAGAAGGATTTTAAAACTGGGGTACAGTTTTAAATGGGGTACAAATTAGGTGCCAGGATGATCAGGCTTTCGTTATTGTTTTAATGGTGTTGCTCAACTCGAAATGTCTATGGAGATTCTCAGTCATCCATGTCATGGTTGTCCCAATGGTGGTTTTTCAAGAGGCAACTGGACTTTCTAGTTTTTCTTTGAAGACGTTTCGCTTCTCATCCAAGAAGCTTCTTCAGCTCTGACTGGATGGTGGGGAATGGAAGGATTAATACTCCTTGCAGACAGCTGGACATTTGCATTCTTTTAGCGGGATGTTAAAGTCACCTGGAGATTTATCTGTGTCCTCAAGGTCACCTGAGTGATGCAAATGGGTGTGGAGCCTTCTTGGAACTGTTGAAAAGACTATATTGTAGATTGGAGAGAGGTGATGTCATATCCCTCCCCCTCTGTTGAGAGAGGGCTGTTCAATTTTGACATAGATGACCTCTTTCACACCTCTCTCAAACCAGCGGTCTTCTCTGTCCAAAATGTGGCCTTTGATGTCTTCAAACAAGTGGCCTGTGTCTTTTAAATGCAGATGGGCTGCTGAATCTAGTTCTGATGTGTTTGTTCTCCTATGTGGCACCATGCATTTATAAAGTGGTTGTTTTGTTTCTCCAATGTATAGATCTGCACATGGCTCACTGCATTGTATTGTATATACCATGTTGTATAAACAGACATAAACTGAGCAATGTGGTCACAGTAAATAATTCTATAGAAATAGATCGTTAGATCGATAGATAGATAGATCAGTGGTGGGTTCCTCCCGGTTCGGCCCAGTTCTCCCAAGCCAGTAGCAGTGATGATATGACGTCACCGAACCGGTTCTGCCCCCCCGCCTTTGGAGAATATTACATTTCTCCAAAGGAAAAATGGAGGAAAACCTTAAGAAAGGCAGAAAGCAACTCCAGTCTTCCTGCCATAGCCTCAAGGAGAAGTCTCAAATCTTTAGAGATGGATATTTTGTACCTATTAAGAAAGACTGGGCCAATCTATTCATAAACAAAATGCTTTCTGCCCCCACAGCTCCCACAGCTGATGGAATTAAGAATTTACATCCTCCATCCAAATTCTAAGGACAGGACATGACGTTTAGGACATAATACCGTAAAATTAACCCACCACCTTTAGAATAGCAAAAGTCACAAGACTCACTACATTGCACACACCCCTGGAGCATCTCGATCACAAAACCCCAGAACTCTATAAAGATCCATCCACTCACTCAGACATCTTGTCAGCAACCCCAGAAGCATACTGCTGTCCCCAAAGTTTCTGGCATCCAAATAAACAGAGACCTTCTTTCCATGCAGCCTGCTTTTTATTTCCAATGTCTTTCTCCTGGATTCAAACTGGACTGGATTTTTCTTCCCACAACATCTTAACATTAATGATGTCACTCACTCTCTGCCCTCTGTCCAGATTTATTATTATCTCTTTTATTCATTAAACATGAAACTCAGTCAACTGAACATTTAAAAATGTTTTTCCCATTTGCTGTTAATTATTATTATTTATTTACTTTATTCATTAAACATGAAACTCAGTAAATAATAATAATAATAATAATAATAATTCTCTTTTATTGATTAAACATTAAACTCAGTCAACTGAACATTCAAAAATGCATTACAAATACCATTGACTGGTGCTAATGGTTGATACGGGTTGCTGCCAGCGTCCTAGGTATCAACCAAGTACCTTCTTAAGATGTACGATGTTCCAAGTAGCGCAGTTTTTTGCAGTTCCGCTGGTGTTATTGCAGGAAGCTGCAATTCGTTGATGTATTTTATAAAATTCTTGGACATGGTACCAAGTGCCCCAATGACAATGGGTATCACTGTTACATGTTTCATCCACAATTGTGTAGTTTCGATGGCCAGGTCGCGATATTTCATGATTTTTTCCAGTTCTTTTTCTTTGACTCTGGCATCTCCTGGTACCGCAATGTCAATAAATTGTACGTTTTGGTTTTTGACAACTGTGATATCTGGTGTATTGTGTCCCAAGTGATGATCTCTACTACTACTACTACTACTACTACTACTACTACTACTACTACTATTATTATTATTATTATTATTATTATTATTATTATTATTATTATTATTATTATTTCATAAGCATTAGATACCATCCAAATCCAAAGCAACTTTCTTCATCCTTTTGCATTCTTATTTGTCATTGTTAAGCTGTTGGATCTGCAAAATGATCTTCTGATAATTTGGAATTAATTTCCAGGAACATCAAATAAATTGGAATTCTATGGGAAGTGGGTGATGGAGAGATTAGTAGCATTTCTGTCCTAAAGAGCACATTTCTGAATTAGTGTCTGGAGCGTTTTCCGTGAAATGATGTTCCAATATCTCTTGTTCGTAAAGGAGATGAAGGTTGGGTCACAACTGCGTTCTTGTATGCCATTTTTTGAGTTAAAAACCAACTAACCAATCTATCAACAGAACCAAAATCATTCTTAAAAGCTTATGGAAATTAGTTCCTTTTATGCCATGTTTTTAAAGCATAGGGGAAAAAAACCCTTGTTTGTTATGAAGGCAATAATATTGAGAAAGAATCAAATTAGCAGCAATTTTCTTTCAGGTTAGATCATTTCCTTGCAAACGTCTCACAATGGCTCAGTTTATATGACTGCCAGTTTTAATTCCCAATTATTCTCTTTAAAAGCTTTATTCCTAAGAGCTTTTCCAGATTTAACTTTTTCTTTTCTTTTCTTTTTTTTTTACTGGGGTGAAAGAAAATTCAGAACAACATTAATGATAAATCTAAATGGAGCTGAGGTGTCTTAGGAACAGAGTTAGTGCTGTGTATTGCTTTGATAAGTCAATTTGCAATAGGTGTTATGTTGCTTATTAAGTGTTTTGTGTAGTAGTGGCTTCTCCCATAAGAGAGGGACTATGCTGCTGCCAATCAAATGAGCCTGTTTTTTGCTGGTGTGATACACATATCTAAAAGGGCATGATGGGATTTGTAGTCCTGCTAAAGAAGGAAGGAAGGAAGGAAGGAAGGAAGGAAGGGAGGGAGGGAGGGAGGGAGGGAGGGAGGGAGGCAAGGACAGTCGCTACCCGTTGCTACCGGTTTGCTTGTGGGCACACACAACACTTCTACTCATGCACAGAACCTTCTGTGCATGAGCAGAAGCGTCTGGGCAGGTGGGTGAAGCCTCCTGCCGCCACTGCTACTGGTTCGCCTGATCCAGGGTGAATCGGTAGCAACCCACCACTGGAGGGAGGGAGGGAGGGAGGAAGGTAATAGGAGGAAGGAAGGTAATGGGAGGAAGGAAGGAAGGAAGGAGGGAGGGAGGGAGGGAGGTAGGAAGGTAATGGAAGGGAGGGAGGGAGGGAGGAAAAGAGGAAGGTAATAGGAGGAAGGAAGGTAATGGAAGGAAGGAAGGAGGAAAGGTAATGGGAGGGAGGGAGGGAGAAAGGAGGGAGGGAAGGAGGGAGGTAGAAAGGAATGAAGGAATGAAGAAGCGAGCTAGGGGAAGGAAAGGAGAGGAAAGGGAGAAGGAGGGAGGGAGAGAAGGAGAAAGAGAGAGAAATCTGGCCAGAAGAAGAAGCTGTACACATTTTTAAAAGCTGATGTTTATCCCTCCATATTCCCAAGGGAATGGGCTAGAACCAAATATAGACGGAGACTCATATTTTTCCTGTCATACCTGCCTTTTTCTTGTTCTGGGCACCCCCCCAGTTCCCTCTACCAAGCCATAATCTTCAGGGAAAAAGCAGTTAATCTACTGAACTCTAAACCAAGTCTTTTGGATAATCGTTTGGCTGGACAAACCATTTGGGTTGAAGCTAGAGTGGCTGGCCCAAAATTCTCCAGTGAGCTTCTGTGGTGAAGTTCTGGGCCTCAACATCAATTACATCTATAACCTTTAAATGTATAATTGCACATTTCTTTTCCTCTTTTTTTGGGGGGGGGGAGAGATGATTAAGGGTTTTGTAAGGCATTAGGTAGCTTCCAGTGGGGGAAATAATAGACCCCTTTGTGATTAATTTCTCCCTGAAACCAAATGCAATCGCATACATGGATGCAAAATTGTCCTTCAGAAGTGTCCAGTTTGTTCTTGATGAATTACTGGAGGCTTGTTAATCAAACCCTACCTCACAATCAACAAGAATAATATTGATGTTTAGTTCTTTGGGCTCTGTTTTTCTCCTTCCCCGTAGCAACTCGAGTTTCAGGTTCCATAAATCTGACAATTAAACATGCCGACTCTCCTATCAATGCCAGTTCTAATGACAAACAAGGCAACGTGTTTGAAGCATCTATCATTTTTGTGCCTTCATTAAATTTGAGAAGATCAACAAGCTGAAAATAAATATGTTCTTTTTTTTTTTTTTTAAACATTTTAGTTCACACAACTAAAGACTCAGAAAAATGCACACAGGTACACAAAACATGATTATCTATAGTAAATGTAATAGCTAAGTGCTAGTCTCTCAAGCCCTCTGCAATAATTTGACCTTCCATTTCAAGATCATAATGTAAAGACAAAATCGGGGACAGTAATGCTGGGCCAAAATTTCTTATGCTCTCCCAAAGCTTTGCAGAATTGTGTTCAAATCTCTCTCTCCCTCTCCCTCTCTCCCTCTCTCTCTCTCTCTCTCTCTCTCTCCTTCTCTCTCTGTCTCTGTCTCTGTCTCTCTGTCTCTCTCTCTCTCTCACTGGAAGCTTTCAAGAAGAGACTGGATTCCATCTGTCAAAAATAGTGTAGGGTCTGCTTGGGCAAGGGGTTGGACAAGGTCCTTTCCAACTCTGTTAATCTCTCTTTGTCTCTGTTTCTCTCTGTCTCTCTCTCCCTCTTCTCTCTGTCTCTCTCTCTCTCTCTCATCTCTTTCTCTCTCTCTCTCATCTCTCCCTCCTTCCCTCCATCTTTCTCTCTCATCTCCTGCTCTATCTATCTATCTATCTATCTATCTATCTATCTATCTATCTATCATCTATCTATCTATCTATCTATCTATCTATCTATCTATCTATCTATTATATCCATCCATCCATCTATCTATCTATCTATCTATCTATCTATCTATCTATCTATCTATCTATCTATCTATCTATCTATCTATCTCTGTGTGTATGTGTTTACAGAATTGTCTTCAAATATATAAAATTGATCGTCCCAATAATACCCCAGGATTGTTTTAGATATACATATAAGTGATTCTCATTGAATAGGTGCTTAGGTAGTCATTTCATTGTGTGAACCCAGGAAATTGGTTAATTCCTGAACAAATTAAGCATGTTGAATGAGACCACTAGTTGCACATTTAATTTGCCACAGGCAGTGGTTCTCAAATGCCTTTAAATTGGGATTGGGAAAGAGAACTAAACTGTCATCATTACTAATTAAACTTAGACATAGCATTTAGGAAGGTACAAGACAAGGAGTCCAGAAGTTTTTTGCTTTGTAAAAACAAAATAGCCACAATGTGATGGAATAAAGTGAGGTGGTGGGTCCCGAGAAGGTAGGGGTGCATTCCAGAGGAGTAAGAGACAACTCAGTCCAGATATTATGTGTGAGAGAGGCTAGGCTGCATTAACAGATGGATAGAATCAAGATCACCTGGAGTGTTAATACTACTTTACAATGCCCTGATAAGACCATATTTGGAATACTGCATCTAGTTTTGGTCACCATGATATATAAAAGATGTTGAGACTCAAGAAAAAGTGAAGAGAACAGCAACAATGATGATTAAGGGCAGGGGTGAAATCCAGCAGGTTCTGACACGTTCTGGAGAACCGGTAGTGGAAATTTTGAGTAGTTCAGAGAACCGGTAGCAGAAATTTTGAGTAGTTCAGAGAACCGGTAGCAGAAATTTTGAGTAGTTTAGAGAACCGGCAAATGCCACCTCTGGCTGGCCCCAGAGTGGGGTAGGAATGGGAATTTTGCAATATCCTTCCCCTGGAGTGGGGTAGGAATGGAGATTTTGCAATATCCTTCCCCCAGGAGTGGGGTGGGAATGGAGATTTTGCAGGAAATCTTTTTTCTTTCATTAGATGTCTTGACGCTAAGAACATGCCAGCACAGTTTTCTGTTCTGTATGATCAGTGGTGGGATTCAAGTAATTTAACAACCGGTTCTCTGCCCTAATGATTTCTTCCAACAACCAGTTTGCCAAACTGCTCAGAAAGTTAATAACCGGTTCTCCCGAAGTGGTGGCTGAATCCCACCACTGTGTATGATCCATCCAAGTCTGAACCGCCCTTAAATGGGACCAGCATTTTAAATTCCTTCTTTCAAGAAGCTTAATATTAGTTGTGACGTGCATTTGCTCCTCTGCAACCGAATAGTACTTTCTCCATTTAATGCCAGCTGGAGCCCCATCTCTAAGCAGATCATTTTCAATTATTTATTAAAGTTCTATACCACTCAATCAATCTAAGTGATTCTAGGTAGTTTATAAAGCATAATAAAATCTAATGGATAGATGAACTGGAGGCAAGATATTCCATTGGTTGATCGCTCTCACCTTTAGGGAATTTATTGAATGCATAACTGGACAGCTTGAGTCGAACCCAACTTTCAAGAGATTCTTGTTGATGCGTTCCATAAAATCATCACTGTTATGATTATTATCAACCATATCATCAACGGAGCAGAGACTATTATTCTGCATTCACAGAGATCAAATTGTCTGTAAGTGCAAAGCAATTATCACCTCACACTTAGGCTACACACGCAACGTTTGTGTGTGTGTGTGTATTTGGCAACAATTTGCTAATCTGATTTGTAATTCCCATTTGTAGACACCTTATCGTTTTTTGATTGAATGCTTAGGCAAAACCAATCTGTCAAGCCCTAATAATTTAAACTGTACCAAAGAATGAGATAAAAAATTGATAAGCCAAAACTAAACATAGCTATGTGAAATTCTGGGACTTTTATTTAAACCCAGTTTCTGCTTGCTCCAGAATAGTTTTCTTTAGATTAAAAATAATGTTTATGCATTTCCTAAAATTGAATTTTCCCTAGTTCTTTGATTTTGGTTATGCTTCAATTTGCTTCTGTAATGAACAGCCGTCTGCAGACGTATTTCCCTAACTGACCTTTCACCTCCAGCACTTTTAAGGTAGTAATGGAAGAATTCACATCAGCAAAAACAATTTTGTCACTTGGGATGGGTAATAATCAACCGGAACCATAGTGCTTGTGATGGGCTATCCTAATAGAAGGACTGCTTCTGAATAAGATATAGTGAATAGTGAATGATTCAGCTTCAGCCGAAGATGTTCAGCCTGTACCTTCTAGCATTAACTCTATTGTACTGGCTAAAGCTGTTCCAGAGACTGCATGCAATCCACAGCCCATTAAACCTTAAATCCTTTTCTTGTATTCCTAATAATCTTTTCAGTAAAAAGTGTCTGTCTGTCTGTCCATCTATCCATCTATCTATCCATCCATCCATCTATCATCCATGTCTGTCTATCCTATCTATCCTATCCTATCCTATCCTATCCTATCCTATCCTTCCATCCATCCATCCATCCATCCATCCATCCATCCATCCATCCATCTATCTATCTATCTATCTATCTATCTATCTATCTATCTATCATCCATGTTTGTCTGTCTGTCTGTCTGTCTGTCTATCTATCTATCCTATCTCTCCTATCTATCTATCCATTATCTATCCATCCATCCATCTGCCATGTCTGTCTGTCTATCCCATCTATTCATCTGTCTATCTATCTATCTATCTATCTATCTATCTATCTATCTATCTATCATCCATGTTTGTCTGTCTGTCTATCCTATCTATCCTATCCCATCTCTCTCTCTCTCTCTCTCTCTCTCTCTCTCTCTCTCTCTCTCTCTCTCTCCTATCTCTCCTATCTTATCTATCTATCTATCTATCTATCTATCTATCTATCTATCTATCCATCCATCCATCCATCTGCCATGTCTGTCTGTCTGTCTATCTATCCCATCTATTCATCGGTCTGTCTATCTATCTATCTATCTATCTATCTATCTATCTATCTATCTATCTATCATCCATGTTTGTCTGTCTGTCTGTCTGTCTATCCTATCTATCCTATCCTATCTATCCCATCTATCTATCTATCTATCTATCTATCTATCTATCTATCTATCTATCTATCATCCATGTCTGTCTGTCTGTCTATCTATCTATCCTATCTCTCCTACCCTATCTATCCATCTATCTATCTCTCTATCTCTCTATCTATCTATCCATCCATCCATCCATCCATCCATCCATCCATCCATCCATCCATCTGCCATGTCTGTCTGTCTATCTATCCCATCTATTTATCCATCCCTCCATCCATCTATCTATCTATCTATCTATCTATCTATCTATCTATCTATCTTCCATGTCTATCTGTCTGTCTGTCTCACCATGGCTGTCTCACCATGGTTCTTACAGTAAGTCTAAAAATATTCTTCAACTCAACCTCCAAACCTAACCACCTCTTGAAAGGAATCCTTCTGAAAACTCCCTGTTGTGACTTCTTCTATTATTTGTGTG
>NW_027256883.1:8350155-8380155 GCF_029215685.1 Pituophis catenifer annectens
CTCATGTTCGGAGCCTTCTTCCTCTGATGAGATAGGCTCAGAGGGCGGGGCCACAACAGGCGGTATAAAAAATTAATAAAACTAAACTAAAACTAAACTATGGTGACATCTTCAGGAAAGGCAAAGTAAGCTTAGCTTTCAGCCTTTGTGATGTTGGGGTGAATAATGCTCAGGAATTTGTTTGCTGCAACCTTTGTTACAAAGAAGAGGGGGTCAATCTATTCCCAAAGCACTTGAGGGCAAGACAAGAAGAAATGAATGGAAGGACATTAAAGAGAGATCCGACCTAGAATTAAGGAGAAATTTCCTGACAATGAGAACAATTAATCAGTGGAACAGCTTGTCTCGTGAGGCTATGGGTGGCCCATCACTCTTCAAGAAGAGAGTTTATACTCGCCTGTCCAGAATAGCATAGGATCTCTGATTGAGCAGGAGGTTGGAGTAAAAGACCTCCAGGGTCCCTGTTATTCTATGTCCTAAGTTTTGAAACAGACATTCTCTCTAGGAGTTGGATCCAGTCATGTATAGAGCAGATGTAATAAAATTAATGAAACCTGATATTGTAGGTCATTTAAGTCCCATTGATTTTAAGCCGCAGTGCATACTTTAAACACAGTGAAACCAAGTCCCAAGTATGACTTGAGAAATGCTTTTTCTATTGTTTCCTTTCCAAGCAGGAGAAGGAACTAGTCCCACAACAAATGAGAGAGAGGGGGGGAGGGAGAGGGAGGGAGAGGGAGAGGGAGGGAGAGAGGGAGGAGAGGAGGAGGGGGAGAGGGAGGAAGAAAGAGGAAGGGAGTGGGAGAAAGGGAGAGAGAGAGGGAGTGAGGGAGAGAGGGAGAGGGAGAGAGAGGGGAGAGGGAGGGAGGGAGAGGGACGGAAAGGGAGGGAGCAGGAGGGAGAAAGAGGGAGGGAGTTGGAGAAAGGGAGAGAGAGAGGGAGTGAGGGAGAGAGGGAGAGGGAGAGAGAGGGGAGAGGGAGGGAGGGAGAGGGAGGGAATGGGAGGGAGAGGGAGGGAGAAAGAGGGAGGGAGTTGGAGAAAGGGAGAGAGAGAGGGAGAGCGGGAGAGAGGAAGAGGGAGGGAGGGAGAGGGAGAGAGAGAGAGAGAGAGAGAGAGAGAGAGAGACACTTGTTCAAACTATTGCCCACCAAATACTATAACTTTCTGCTGTCACAATTGTATAAAAACATGATCAAGTTTTGACTTACAAGAACAGTGCAGAAATGCACCCTAGCTGGCTGTGTGTGGTTGCATTGCCAGATCTGTTAAATTCCTTAGATATTTTTTTTCCCAAAAAGTGAGAGACAAAACATACCATTAAAATTTTAACAGCCTCAAACACTATTTTTATAGCTTATTAATTATACCAAAGAAGCACAACTAATTAGTTTAATGGGCAGCCTTGTGTATGCAAGTAACATTAAATAGATAACTAAAGTAAATCAACATGCAAAATTGCTGTTGTTCTATGGCCAACAGAAGTGATATATTGCAAGGAAAGAAATATAGTTGTTCCAACTGACAATAAAAAAGAAAAGCTTTCTCCATTGTCTTCATTTTTAATTTTATTCCCTTAATGGTTATTACAATGCATTTAATCTTTCCTTTCCTTTCCTTTCCTTTCCTTTCCTTTCCTTTCCTTTCCTTTCCTTTCCTTTCCTTTCCTTTCCTTTCCTTTCCTTTCCTTTCCTTTCCTTTCCTTTCCTTCCTTCCCTTCCCTTCCCTTCCCTTCCCTTCCCTTCCCTTCCTTCCTCTCCCCTCGTCTAACTTCCCTTTACTTTCCCTTTTTTCCCTTTCCCTCCCTCCCTTCCCTCCCCTCCCCTTACTTTTCCTTCCCTCCCCTCCCCTTCCCTTCCATTCTCTCCCCTCCTCGTCCATTCCCTGCCCTTCCCTTACTTTCCCTTCCTCTCCTCTCCTCTCCCCTCCCCTTCTCTTCCTTTGCTTCCCTTCCCTTCCCTTCCCTCCCCTTCCTTTCCTTTTCTTCCCATCCCCATCCTACCATTCCCTCCCCACCTCTTCCCTCCTCTCCTCTCCCCTCCCCCTCCCCCTCCCCCTCCCCTTCCTTTCCCTTTCTTTGTCCCTCCATGATACCCAACTATTTTTCCAGCGGCAACGTTTGCTAAACGCAAGTCCTCCCAAATATCAAAAGCACCATAGATCCACAAAGTACTGGATTCACACAGGAAAGCCAGCCCCTCAGCAACAAAACAGAATGCAGCTGCATGTTTCAGTTGAAATTATTATTCAGTTTACTTAACATCAATGCAAGCTAATTTTATCACGACATTCATTCAAAACAAGAAGAACCAATTAAATCAAACATGGAAAACAGAAGTGAAAGATAAAACAGTGTTTTATCCAGGCATGTCCATGGGGTTCTGGATTGGGCCATACGACTCTACAAAACCCTAATTTAAAGCAAGTATCATGTCACAGCAAATAATCCAATCGCATTTGTAGCTCTGTGATCAGTTTTGTGACAGTTCTTTTCTCCTGGTTAGTAATTCAGAATGCACACTTGGTCTCCAAATAGCGTGTTGCCAGCATCCCAGAAATCAACGCGAAGAAGTGATTTGCTCTTTAATTTGATTGGAGCCTCCTTGAGCACAAGGGCGATTTTTGAGAACGCCGCGTCTCACTCAGAGACAGGATTTGTCTCAACCTGTAATGGAATCGTTTTATTCTGAGGGAAGTCAACATGCTGTTTTGATCAAGCGAGACATAATTTCATCAATCTCTTCTGGCGTCGACATACAGAAGGAAAGCAACAGCTAAAAACTATATTCTCGGTTTCGCGACGTGAAACAATTCACTCAAATATCTGTCATCTTCAAAGGAAATGCCATTGCTAAGTGACGGAGTTTGTGTTCATTCCGTTTCAAAGAAGCTCAGGATATCCATGGGGAAAAAAAAGAAGATGATTGTCCTGAAGTTGTTCAGAAAGGAGAGTCACCCTTACGGCCCCTCCATGAACCAATGGTTGTGAAAAATTGGTGGTATGTAGGATATGCCCTTGTGGTTGTTAGTTGCGAAGTCATGTCCGAACCATCGCGACCCCATGGACAACTTTCCTCCAGGCCTTCCTGTCTTCTACCATCCCCATTTAAGAAGGGCGGCATATAAATCAAATTAAAAAAAAAAAACATGCTTCTCCATTTCTCATTTTATTGTTGTTGTTGTTAGTTGCAAAGTAGTGTCCGACCCATTGCGACCCCATGGACAACGTTCCTCCAGGCCTTCCTGTCCTCTACCATCCTCTGGAGTCTATTTATGAAGAGCCGACTGCTTCAGTGATTCCATCCAGCCACCTCATTCTCTGTCATCTTCTTCTTTTGCCCTCAATCTTTCCCAGCATTAGGCTCTTCTACAGTGAGTCCTTCCTTCTCATTAAGTGGCCAAATTATTTCAGTTTCATCTTCAAGATCTGGCCTTCTAAAGAGCAGTCAGCACCTGATCTATTGGCTGTCTAAAAAAACTCAATAACTATTGTGATGGGAGATACACGTGTTTAATCAAACACGTTCTTTGAATTGAATTAATTTGATTTGATGATTTGGATCAGTAATTTCAGTGGAATTGTATCAGATGGAATCAATAATTTTGCATTGAAGGAACATTTTGAATTGGATTTTGCCTGAGTAATGGTCTCCTAAACACGTCTGCAAAATTAACATTCCCCAGCTATCTCTTCATATTGTATCTTGGTCCCTCTCTGTTTATTTGTTGTACTAATATCAGTCTGTGTGTATTCCCTTTAATTTTATAAGCATGGCTCTCCTTAATGAAAAAAAAAATGAGTGCATCTTTTTATACTTTGTTGTTGTTGTTAGTTGCGTAGTCATGTCTGACCCATTGTGACCCCATGGACAATGTTCCTCCAGGCCTTCCTGTCCTCTACCATCCTCTGGAGTCCATTTAAGCTCACGCCAACTGCTTCAGGGACTCCATCCAGCCACCTCGTTCTCTGCCGTCCCTTTCTTCTTTTGCCCTCAATCGTTCCCAGCATTAGACTCTTCTCCAGGGAGTCCTTCCTTCTCATTAGGTGGCCAAAGTACTTGAGTTTCATCTTCAGGATCTGGCCTTCTAAAGAGCAGTCAAGGTTGATCTCCTCTAGGACTGACCGGTTTGATCGCCTTGCAGTCCAAGGGACTCGCAGGAGTCTTCTCCAGCACTATAGTTCAAAGGCCGCCTCAATTCTTAGGATATGCCCTAAGGGAGGTTTAACTAGTGAAAGCTAAGTTAGAACATAGAATCACAGAGCTTGTGTCAAGGCTCCAATAATGAACCCAACCAAATCAGGACTCCAAAGCTAGGATTTTCTTCAAAGAACTTTTTTATTGGGTACATCATATCAGCTTGCTTAAGCGTAAAACCAACTCTAAATACATCCCGAGGTTTTGTTGTGACCCAGGCCCACGTAGTTAATATTAAATGCAAAATAGTTCCAAAAAACAAACAGATTTTATTAAAACAGCTGAGAATTAACTCATTCTCAGCGTATTCCAAGTTAAATGAAAGCAAAGTCCTCAAAACACCATTCTTCAGTTTATCTCTGACCTTGGGATAATTAGGCAAACTGCCAAAGGCTTTTCTTGGCAACAGTTCAGGAACAGAAGATACTGACAAGAAAGAAATACAGCCAAACACGAAGCAAATCTCTCAACGGTTGTTTTCTGGCAAAGAGGCCAAGAGCCATTGCTGGTCTTTTAAGCCTTATGGGAGGGGCCAATCATCTATTGGCCCTACTCCTGAGTCGTCCTCTTTGCTTTAGCTGCTCTTGCCTTCTGGCAGCTCTTCTCATACGTGCTCTAGGAACAGGCTCCTCATGTTCCTCTGCCTCTCTACTGTCAGCCTCTGGAGGCTCCGGAGTCCGATGACCCTGGCCCCATCTCTGCCTCTGACACAGAGCCCTCATCCGGGCCTTCCCCAGCTTCCAGGACTGGCCCATGTTCTTCCTCAGCCTCATCGCTGTCTGACTCCACTGCCAGCTCCACAGACTGCTGGCAGAACACAACAGGTTTCTGTAGAATTAAATTAGGAAATAACTCCCTTCCCAAATGTCACAGGTCATGTTGGTCCATTGGGACAATTGGCGGGCTCTCCAGGCACTCCTCCCCGACTTTATCCATCACCTGTAGAGATGACCTTGGGCCCCATGAGAAAGCTCTGTGTTGTGTCTAGCAAAGCATTCCAGCCTCCTTCCCCCCTCCCCACTCTGTGTGGCAACTGAGGAATAGGAAAATGGCTTCTGCTAGGTTCAGTCCGAAGTTGGATAGCTGGAGGTCTTTTAGTCCAACCCTCTGCCCAAGGCAGGAGACCTTATACCATCCTGGACAAATGGTTGTCCAGTCTATTTCTGATAACCTCCAGTGATGGAGCCCCATCAATATCAGGAGGCAAACTATTCCATTGATTAATTGTTCTCACTGTAAGAAAACTTCTCCTTACTTCTCAGTTGGATCTCTGTTTAACAAATTTCTACCCATTACTTCTTGTCCTCCCCTCTGGTGCTTTGGAGAATAAGTCAATCACCTTTTCTCTGGGACAATCTCTCAAGCATTGGAAGATATGTCCACCCAATCCAAAGTCCATCCAAAGATGATTAGGGGACTGGAAGCTAAAACATATGAAGAACGGTTGCAGGAACTGGGTATGTCTAGTTTAATGCGTGTTGCGCATGTCCAAGATGGCGGCGTCTGCCTGAGCCGCGGTGTGAGGATGGGGCTTTTCCCCCACGGGTCCGTTTTCGGGGGTCCCTGAGCAATTTTGACCCCCCGCCCTGTTATGGGAGCGCCCCACCAGTCGGTTGAGGGGTTTGTCTCCCCGGAAGATCGAGGCTGGGGGGGGATGACGGCGTCGGCGAGATCCGGCGCTCAGGCACACCAGCTGGGCGGCGGCGGCGTTTCTCCGGGCCGGAGCCAGCTCGGAAGTCGGAGCAGCGGCGGCGACGGGCCTGTGGAGGTTCTCGGCGGTCCTGGGAGCTCCCCACCAGTCGGCTGAGGGGTCTGTCCCCCGGAAGATCGAGGCTGGGGGGGATGACGGCGTCGGCGAGATCCGGCGTTCGGGCACACCAGCTGGGCGGCGGCGGCGTTTTTCTGGGCCGGAGCCAGCTCGGAAGTCGGAGCAGCGGCGGCGACGGGCCTGTGGAGGTTGTCGGCGGCCCTGGAGATGGCCCCAGGCCCAGGGATCTCCCCAGTTGCCTTGGGGCCGTCAGTCTCCCTGGTGAGCTCGGGGACGCTGCCAGAGTCGTTAGCGGCGGCTGCGGCTGCAATGGCGGCCGTCTGGCGGCGGTGGGAAGAAGAGCGTCAGCCATCAACCCTGCTGTGGTGCTTGACGGACTTACGGCAAACTATAACATCGTCCGTCCGGGACAGGCTATGACCAGCGGGGGGGCGGCCCAGTTGATGGGTTAGCCCCTCACATCGTTGGGAGGCCTCCACTGACTTTTGGGGGCTGGGAGATTTCCCCCCTTTTTCCATCGTTCCCCTTGGCATTATACCTGTCTCGGTCTGGTTGCCGTCTATGGACTCGCTGGCACTGAAATCCAGCTCATATTCATCAGAGCCCTTCCCCCTGCTGTGGAGGGGGACCGTAAATTGTGTTGGGAGCTTATGGGAGCCGGTTCACTTCTTCCATCCCATCGGTAGAGGGGACTGTCCATCATACCAGCCACCGTGAGAGGGTGGTTTTTGGTTTTTTGTGCCCCTCGAGCGGTGTCGGTATGGTATCATTTGCATTTCTCCAGCAGAGGGGATTGACCATCAGACCAACCACCGTGAGAGGGTGGTTGCGGACTATTAGACCAGCCACTGTGAGAGGGTGGCTATGGACTTTAACCCCTGCTGAACTGATATTGCAAAGGTTCACTACTTCCATCTCACTAGTAGAGGGGACTGACCATCAGACCAATCACCGTGAGAGGGTGGTTGGATTGTATCCCCCTTGAACTGTGTCGACTTGGCAAGAGATCCTTTCCACTGTGGTGAGGGGACAGTGGACTTTGGACCTCGGATTCTGGATGCCCCCACTTTATTTGCTCCCTTTTGGACCTCTTATTTTCCATCTGACCCTTGGGACATGGGCACTTATCCTCTGTATACGGCAAGATGTATACGGCAGCTGACCTTCTTGTTCTGCGAGACTCCCCCCTCTCGCAGGATTGGCCCTCCACTCTATCGAGGGCCTACCTCGATGACGGATTTTGGAATCCCGAGAGGTGGCATGCGGCGAAGAGGGGGTTGAGGGGTTTTTTAAAATTGTCATTTGCCAATCTTTTAAGGGGTTTTGGGAGGGGGGAGGGTTGTTTGGCAAAGGATAGGGAGGGTGATTTGTTGGGGAGGGGACCAGGCCCGGCACAGGGTCGCGCTAGGGGAGGTGCGGAGCGGGGATCGGAGGGGGTTGGTGCTGGTAGGGAGGAGGGCGATGTCATCAGGACCGTAGGTGGGAGGGGCAGGTATGGTGGGAGCAGGGGGCCATATCATGTTGTGGGGGCACGTATCCGCTGTCTTCAAGCGGTGACGTGCTCCGGCCCCCAGTGCTCTTCTCGTTCCCTGGGTTGTCCGGAGTCTCAGAGCCTGGGTCTTAGGCTGATGTTGTGCAATGCCAGGTCCGTGTCTAATAAAGCCCCCCTCATCTGTGAGCTGGTTCAGGAGGGGGGAGCGGACCTGGCGGGTATTACTGAGACCTGGTTGGGCCTGGAGGGGGGGGTCCCCCTCGTAGAAATGTGCCCACCGGGTTTCCGCGCATTCCATCAGCCAAGGGCCCAGGGTAGGGGTGGGGGGGTGGCGGTTATTGTAAAGGAAGGTCTTGATCCTAGGGAGGCCACTGTACCTCAGATAGCCGGTTGTGAGTCTCTCCTTGTGAAGTGGGGCCATGGGAGGCAGATGGGCCTGCTGGTTACGTACCTGGCTCCTTGCTGCGTGGCAGCGGCCCTGCCCGAGCTCCTCAATGTTATAGCCGGGGTGGTGGTTGACACCTCCAGGCTTTTAGTCATGGGGGATTTCAACCTGCCATCCATCGGTGAAGCATCTGAGGCGGCTCGGGAGTTCATGGCTTCCATGACGGCCATGGACCTGACCCAGTTAATTCAGGGCCCCACTCACATAGGAGGAAACACGCTGGACTTGGTTTTCGTCTCTGGTCAGTGGTTGAATGGCTTAGATACAGGGGATGTAGTTATTGAACCCTTGTCATGGTCAGACCATTCTCTCCTTAGACTTGACTTCCTGACCGCTATGCCCCACCGCAGGGAGGCGGAACCAATTAGGTGGTTCCGCCCCAGGCGCCTGATGGATCCTGATAGGTTCCGAATGGAGCTTGGGCCATTTCCTGAGACTCTGGCACGCGACTCGACTGAGGACCTGGTGACCGCCTGGGATAGGGCGGCCGCTGGTGCTTTAGATCGGGTCGTGCCTTTGCGGCCTCTGACCCGGCGCCGAATCTGCCCAGCTCCTTGGTTCTCCGAGGAGCTGAGGGGGATGAAACGCCGGAAAAGATGCCTAGAGAGTAGTTGGAGGGCCAGTCGCTCCGAATCTGACCGTACACTAGTGAGGTCTTATATCAAGACCTACTTAGTGGCGATAAAGGCGGCGAAGTGTAATTACTTTTCCGCTCTTATCGCGTCGGCAGAAAATCGCCCAGCTGCCTTGTTTAGGGTGACTCGCTCCCTTCTCCATCTGGGAGCGCGGGAAGACCCCTTGCAAGGTCGTGCTGAGGATTTTGCGCATTATCTGCACGATAAAGTCGCTCAGATTCGGGAAGGCTTGGACTCCGACTGGGTAGGTACGGGCGGGTTGTCCGAGGTCTGTCTTGAGACGGTTATCTGGGATGAGTTTGACCCTGTGACTCCCGAGGACGTGGACAGGATGCTGGGGAGGTTGAACGCAACCACATGTTTATTGGACCCGTGTCCCTCCTGGTTGGTGCTGGCTACCCGGGAGGTTACACGAGGCTGGCTCCAGAGGATTATAAACGCTTCCTTGAGTGAGGGGTTCTTGCCTCCCGCCTTGAAAGAGGCGGTGGTGAGGCCCCTCCTCAAGAAGCCCTCTCTGGACCCAGCTGTTTTAGCAAACTATCGTCCAGTTTCCAACCTTCGCTTTCTGGCGAAGGTTGTTGAGAGTGTGGTTGCGCGACAGCTCCCCCAGTACCTGGAGGAAACCGTCTATCTAGATCCGTTCCAGTCTGGCTTCAGGCCCGGGTACAGCACGGAAACGGCATTGGTCGCGTTGGTTGATGATCTCTGGAGGGCTCGGGACAGAGGTTGCTCCTCTGTTCTGGTCCTATTAGACCTCTCAGCGGCTTTTGATACCATCGACCATGGTATCATGCTGCGCCGGTTGGAGGGGTTGGGAGTGGGAGGCACTGTTTTACGGTGGTTCTCCTCCTATCTCTCCGACAGGTCGCAGTCTGTGTTGGCTGGAGGGCAGAGGTCGACCTCAAGGCACTTGGTTTGTGGGGGTGCCACAAGGGTCGGTCCTCTCGCCTCTCCTGTTCAACATTTATGTGAAGCCGCTGGGCGAGATCATCCGTGGTTTTGGGGTGCAGTGCCATCTGTACGCTGATGACACCCAGCTGTACATCTCCACCCCAGACCACCCCAACGATGCCCTTGAAGTGATGTCCCGGTGCCTGGAGGCGGTGCGGGTCTGGATGGGGCGGAACAGGCTCCGACTCAATCCCTCCAAGACTGAGTGGCTGTGGCTGCCGGCGTCCCGATATAGTCAGCTGGTGCCATCGCTGACTATTGGGGGCGAGACATTGGCCCCCACGGAGAGGGTGCGTAACTTGGGTGTCCTCCTGGACGCACGGCTGTCCTTAGAAGAGCATTTGACGGCCGTGGCCAGGGGGGCTTTCTATCAGGTCCGCCTGATACGCCAGTTGCGCCCCTTTCTGGATCGGGACTCCCTATGCACGGTCACTCATGCCCTCGTTACTTCCCGCCTTGACTACTGTAATGCTCTCTACATGGGGCTCCCCTTGAGGAGCACTCGGAGGCTCCAACTGGTGCAGAATGCGGCCGCGCGGGTACTTATGGGGGCGGCATGGCGCTCCCACGTGACACCTCTCCTGCGCGAGCTGCATTGGCTTCCAGTGGTCTTCCGAGTGCGCTTCAAGGTGTTGGTCCTCATCTTCAAAGCGCTCCATGGCTTAGGACCCAGTTATTTACGAGACCACCTTCTGCCTCCGATAACCTCCCACCGGCCAACACGCTCCCACAGAGAGGGTCTCCTCAGGGTGCCGTCTGTCAGGCAATGTCGGCTGGCGACCCCCGGGGAAGAGCCTTCTCTGTGAGGGCACCCGCCCTCTGGAATGAGCTGCCCCCAGGGATACGACTAATCCCGGATCTCCGGACCTTCCGCCGGGCCCTGAAGACGTTTTTATTTCAGCAAGCCGGACTGGGTTAAAAATTTTTAATTGGTGAATTTTATGGGTAACGGGGTTTTAAATTGGAGAAGCCTAAGATAATTTAATTCTGTTTTAATGTATTTTAATATTTGTATTGTGTGTTTTTAATTTTGGCTGTTCACCGCCCCGAGTCCTTCGGGAGAGGGGGCGGTATAAAAATTTAATAAATAAATAAATAAAATAAATAAATAATGAAATGAAGGACTAGGGGTAACATGATAGCAGTGTTCCAATATCTCAGGGGTTGCCACAAAGAAGAGGGGTCCTAAATCTATTCTCCAAAGCACCTGAAGGCAGGACAAGAAGCAACGGGTGGAAACTGATCAAGGAGAGGAGCAACTGAGAACTGAGGAGAAATTTTCTGACAGTGAGAACAATTAATCAGTGGAACAACTTGCCTCCAGAAGTTGTGAATGCTCCAACACTGGACATTTTTAAGAAGATGTTGGATAACCATTTGTCTGAAGTGGTGTAGGGTGTCCTGCCTAAGCAGGGGGTTGGACTAGAAGACCTCCAAGGTCCCTTCCAACTCCATAATTCTATTCTATTCTATTCTATTCTATTCTATTCTATTCTATTCTATTCTATTCTATTCTATTCTATTCTATTCCTTCTCGTAAATAGGCTCCCTCAAGCATTCATCATATGATTTCGCCTCCAGACCATTAATCATTTTTGTTGCTTTTCTCTGCCTTCTTTCTAGCGTCCCAGCATCTGAGCTACAAAATTGTCCTAAAATCCCAATTAATTCCCCTCTTAAAAATTCAAGTTAAAAAAAAAGAGAGTAATGTTTCAACTCTGCAATCACCAGTTCACGCTCACTCAGTCACCCCCATTTTGATAGTCACCTCAAAGTTTTCCTAGTGGACCAGTTTGTCCTTGTCTTAAAGTGGATGTGAATTGAATGCCGTGGACAAATTCCAGGGCTCCTTTTATGTGGCTTCTTGAGTTCCTTTTGAACATGATTGTGGAAAATCAAAGATACAAATGGCAGTTAATTAGATGCTGGGAAGTCTTTTGTAAAGTCCTCTTTACAAAAGTAAACATCACAGCTGCACAACTCTCTCTCTCTCTCTCTCTCTCTCTCTCTCTCTCTCTCTCTCTCTCTCTCTCTCTCTGTGTGTGTGTGTGTGTGTGTGTGTGTGTGGTGGCCATGCCAATTTTGCATATCTATATCTTTCCATGCAGCATTCAATTCCCTTTCAAAACATACAACTGATGACCACCTAAATAAATAAATGAATCAATCAGTCCATAAACAACTCATCCCTGTCTTGAAAAAAATATTCCCCAAACAGAAAACTCTTAAATCAGATTCTACCTTCATTGCACTTAGCTGAAATCATCTTAAATGTTGATAGATTATTGTGTTCAGAAAGAATCATCAGGAATATGTTGCAACTGGAGTATGTTGCATTCAGTTCTGGCCATCGCGATACAAAAAAAGAGATGTTGAGATGCTAGAAAGAGTGCAGAGAAGAGCAACAAAAATGATTAGGAGGCTGAGGTAGAATGGTTAAAAGAATTAGGTATGTCTAGTTTAATGAAAAGAAGGACTAGGGGAGACATGACAGCAGTCTTCCAATATTTGAGGGGCTGCCACAAAGAAGAGGGAGCTATTCTCCAAATCACCTGAGGGTAGGACAAGAAGCAATGGGTGGAAACTAATCAAGGAGAGAAGCAACTTAGAACTAAGGAGAAATTTCCCAACAGTTAGAAAAATTAATCTGTGGAACGACTTGCCTCCAGAAGTTGTGAATGCTCCAACACTGGAAGTTTTTAAGATGTTGGATAACCGTTTGTCTGAAGTGGTGTAGGGTTTCCTGCCTAAGCAGGGGGTTGGACTAGAAGACCTCCAAGATCCCTCCCAACTCTCTTCTTCTATTCTAGAACTAAAGAGAAGTCTCCTAACTGTGAGAGCAATCAAGCAATGGAATAGGTTGCCGTCAGAAATTGTGGGTGCCCCATCACTGAAGGCTTTCGAAAAGAGACTGGACAACCACTTGTCTGAAATAATATAGGGTCTTCGGCTCAAGCAGGAGGTTGAGTAGAAGACCTCTGAGGTCTCTTCCAACTCTATTATTCATTGTTCTGTGCAGTGGTGAAATCCAATTTTTTTTACTACCAGTTCTGTGGGCGTGGCTTGGTGGCATGGTGTGGCTTGATAGGAGTGGCTTAGTGGGCATGGCAGGGGAAGGATATTGCAAAATCTCCATTCCCACCCAACTCTGGGGCCAGCCAGAGGTGGTATTTGCCAGTTCTCCAAACTACTCAAAATTTCCACTACCGGTTCTCCAGAACCTGTCAGAACCTGCTGGATTTCACCCCTGGTTCTGTGTCAAAAATACACTCCTTGGCACTGAAGGAGAATGATAGGTAGCCACTGAAGTGGGCTTGAATCCTCATGATTCCAAAGTGGATGCTTATTATCCTGACCGATCTCTGATCATAATTAATAGTCTTCCAAAACATTCTAGGGACCTCCCTGATTCTGTTCATATAATTTGACCACTCTCTCCCCCTTCTTCTCCTTCACTCAACCTTGTCAAAGAGAATTATGGACTGGCATAATTCAAAGGGTCATTCATCCCATTATATTCCTTGGTGCTCTCTAAGTGCCTGAAGGAAGAGCCTACACATTCATCTTCAGATCTTCTCTCCATATGAAGTGAACTAAAGGGCAGGCATGGCAAGGGCTAATGGGGACAGGTTAATGGGTGGCCACAAAATTCCCATTTTGTACTAGAAATACAACCTGATGCAGACGCTCCCTGCTGGATTGTTGCTTTGTCTTATTACAAGCTTAATAACGTCATAATTTCAAAAGCAATAGAGGTTAGACTGTCACCCTTGAAGGTTGAGACATCTCATAGTGGCGTTGGAGGAAGCAATATCTGCTAGAGACATCCATTAACACTCCTCTCACTTTCCCCTAAATTTAATCTCTGAAGGATGTTGACTTTGGAAGAAAGTCCGTCAAGCCCAGCCACGAAATGGTCTACCAAGCATCGTTGAGGGCAGTAATGCTCACACAAAATGAATTCCATTTTAATAGGATGCCCTGGAGGAGGATTCTTTGAATTCATTAGCAAAGACAAAAAGGATTAAGCTTCAACGGCTGGAAAGAATTCCATGTTCCATAGACAACTAATTTAGAGTGGCTTGCTACGTTTGTGTAGGCCTTTAGAGACTTTTGTGGAGGAAAAGGAAGCAATGGAGGAACCAGATTACTCTCATATTTATTCTTCATTATAGCCTTGGAATCCACTGACTTGCAAATCTTAGTTAGCGGCTGGAAGATTCTAGCAAAACTTAGTGAACATAGCAGGAGAGCACAAAGAATCCCAAAGATGCTTTTTCAAGAGGCAACTGTCAGGGTTTTAAGCAACACCCCCAACGAAAGAAAACTCCGAGGCTCAGATTTCCTCAAATTTTTGAGGAATAATTTTTTGAGTATAAGACACATTGGACTATAAGACGCACCTACCTTTTTTGGTGAGGAAAACAAGAAAAAGAAATCTGCCTCTGCCTCCCAGCAATTTTGCCTCGTTGCAGCAAACAGCAAACAGCCTGCTTTATTTTCATTTTCGTTTTCAGCATTGCTTGATTAGCACAAGAAAAAAAAAATCTGCTCCCAGCAATTTACCTCCTTGCAGCAAGCAGCAGAGGCCCACGTAGCAATAGGCACTGGCAATCCCTGCAGCCTGAAACAGCTGAGAGTCGGGACAATCAACTTGTGCTAATTAGGCTGTGCTAAAGCTGAAATGGGCTGTTTCTTCTTGCTGCTTGCTGCAAGGTGGTAAATTGCTGGGAGGCAGAGGCCAAAGGGTGGGGGGCCAGTGGGTGGGAGGGGCTACATTCGGTGTGTGATACGCACCCAAATTTTCACCCCCTTTTAGGTGGGAAAAAGGTGTGTCTTTTACTCTGAAAAATACGGTACATTTTATTAGAGATGTCATATTGGCACATCTGGGGAAACCCAAATCTGAAAGTTTCCAGGGTTTCCCCACCCAAAGGAAAGTTCAAGTCCCTACCCAGTACCCCCATGTCCATCACAATTACAGTACCGTTCCAATGGGAGATGCTTCCCATTTGCAGTCTCCCAGGTGCAGGGCAAGATGGCCTTGACTTTCTGAGAAAAGAATGTTATTATGACTACGTATCACCCATGCTCCATACAATCCTCCCTCCCAGTTTCCCACACTAGGAAATGTGTCAGGCCTGATGGCCCAACAACAGAAATGACTTCCAGGCCTGATAGCAACCAGACTACAGTTCATACCAATCTTTGGGGGGTGAGGGAGGGGGAATAACCAATTTGTGAAGAAGTCACTATCAAACTTATTTTCATGGCAAATCAAGGTTACTTTAATGGAATGCCACACATACAGGACAGTGGTGAAATTCAATTTTTTTTTTACTACCAGTTCTGTGGACGTGGCTTGGTGGGCATGGTTTGGCTTGGTGGGCGTGGCTTGGTGGGCATGACAGGGGAAGGATACTGAAAAATCTCCATTCCCACCCAACTCCAGGGGAAGGATATTGCAAAATCTCTATTCCCACCCCACTCTGGGACCAGCTAGACATGGTATTTGCCGGTTCTCTAAACTGCTCAAAATTTCCGTTACCGGTTCTCCAGAGCCTGTCAGAACCTCCTGACAAATCCTGTATCAGGATTTCACCCCTGATACAGGAAACATTTCTATGTCTCTTAAAACGTCTGATTAAACCAGATCACTTTTCCCACAATTTGATCCTTAAAGCGCCTTACTGCACATTTCTGAGAGCTGCTACATTTTTACTGAGAAATTACCATATTCACCAACGTTGTCATTAGAAGCCAATCCTCTCATTAAAAGATGGGTTGACTAACAGTTTGGTATGCCGGGTTTTTTTTAAATATCTCTCTCTATATATAAAGGACAAAGATAAGTCTTCATTTGACAGGCAGTGAACGTTTTCCAAACAGCAATTTAATAGGGCTTATCCAATAATCACTGTTTTAAATGCTGGCCAAACTTTTGTGGCTGAGCCGGTCCGTCACACCGCTTAATCATGAGGGAACCGAGAAACTAAAACACTGTCACACTCTTATTTGTAAGATCTTTTGTAAAAGCCAAGATTGATCCCCGCAGCATTAATCACGCAAGCGGTTCTTCAGCATGGCATTATCCCCAAGGGATATGAATTACCCGCAATGCCCAGAGGTCATTCTCAGGGCTTCGTGAGTCTCAGAATAATCACCGTCATAATTATTTGCCATGCAGGATGAGAAGTAAATAACGCGTTTGACATGCAGCTGGGAAAGGCCATCTACCTTGGCTTAGACTCCTGAAAAGCTGCTTAAATACTTCCCTCATGAAGCATCAGGTAAAACAGAGCTGTTTGTCGAAACTTGGTCCTGCTTTACCTGACGTAACCCAGACTCATCAAGAGTCTTTTAATCTTTTGAGAGGACTATGAGCATAGCATTACAACTGACATCAATATATATAAATCCACAACTTCTGGAGGAAAGTCATTTCACTGATTAATTGTTCTCACTGTCAGGAAATTTCTCCTCAGTTCCAGGTTGGTTCTCTCCTTGATTAGTTTCCATCTATTGCTTCTTGTCCTGCCCTCAGGTGCTTTGGAAAATAAATTGACCCCCTCTTCTTTGTAGCAGCCCCTGAGATATTGGAAGACTGCTATCATATCTCCCTTAGTCCTTCTTTTCACCAGACTAGACATATCCAATTCCTGAAATTGTTCTTCATATGTTTTAGCCTTCAGCCCCCTTATCATTTTTGTTGTTCTTCTCTGCACTAATTCTAGATCAGGGATGTCAAACTCAGTTCAATTGTGGGCCACATCAGAGTTGTGTTTGATCTGATAATGTAAAAATATTTGACACCACCAACAATGCTGCTACCCTTCAAAAAGACCTTGACTTTGTGCCAGAATGGTCAAACAATTGGCAACTCCAAATCTCAACCAACAAATGCTTCTGTCTTACACATTGGCAAAAAAAAAAAACCAGAACACAAAATACATGCTGAGTTGACACGACCTTGTAGATGACCCTCACTCTGTCAAGGAACTTGGAGTACTTATCTCTAAGGATCTAAGTGCCAAAGCCCACTGTTACAACATCGCCAAAAAGGCATTAAGAGTTATAAACCTAATCTTTTGTAGCTTCTTCTCCAGTAATATCACACTACTAACCAGAGCATACAAAACATTTGCTAGACCAATTCTCAAATACAGCTCATCTGTCTGGAACCCGCACTGCATATCGGACATTAATACAATTGAATGTGTCCAGAAATGTTTCACAAGAAGAGTCCTCCACTACTCTGTTCACAACAAAATACCTTATGCCACCAGACTTGAAATTCTGGGCTTAGAAAACTTAGAACTATGCCACCTTTGGTATGACCTAAGCATAGCTCATAAAATCATCTGCTACAATGTCCTACCTGTCAATGACTACTTCAACTTCAACCACAACAATACACGAGCACACAATAGATACAAACTCAAGGTAAACCGTTCCAAACTCGATTGCAGAAAATATGACTTCAGCAACAGAGTGGTCAATGCCTGGAATACACTACCTGACTGTGATTTCATCCCCAAACCCTCAAAATTTTAACCTAAGACTGTCTACTGTTGACCTCACCCCATTCCTAAGAAGTCTGTAAGGGGCGTACATAAGAGCACCAGCGTGCCTACCGTCCCTGTCCGAATGTTTCTTCTATTTGTATCTATTTTATGTATCCAATCCATGCTTATACTTATTACCAAATGCGTTCTTGACAAAAATAAATAAATAAATACCAAGAGCCTTGGTAGTACAGTGGTCTAAGGCACCCTGTTATTAAGCTGGTTATTAAGACCAGCTGCCTGCAATTACTGCAGGTTCGAATCTCGCCAAGGCTCAAGGTTGACTCAGCCTTCCATCCTTTCTAAGGTAGGTAAATTGAGGACCCAGTTATGGGGGCAATAAGCTGACTTTGTATAAATATACAAAAGGATGAAGGCTATTGCTGAGCACATTGTAAGCCGCCCTGAGTCTCCGGAGAAGGGCGGCATATAAACCAAATTAAAAAAAAATAAAAAAAAATAAAATAAAAAATAAAAATAAAATAAAAACCTGGGTGGGCATGGCCAGCTCAACATCACTCATGTCCAGGGCGCAGATAGTAGTCCAAGCCTTCTGTCAATGAAAATGGGCTCCAAAGCTCCATTCTCAGCTGCAACAACCTCCTGCAACCCTCTGCCAGTGAGAACGGAGGTTAGGAAAGCCACAAGCAACCCTCCCGAGCTCCATTTTCACTGGCAGAGGCACTGCAGGCCAGTCCTTCAGCCCGCAGACCAGATCTAAGCACCCTGTGGGCCGAATCCTGCCCCTGGGCCTTGAATTTGATACCCCTGTTCTAGAGTCTCAAGTCAACATCTTTTTTATATCATGACGACCAGAAATGGATGCAGTATTCCAAGTGTAGACTTACCAAGGCATTATAAAGTGGTATATTAACAACTTTGCATGATCTTGATTCTACCCCTCTATTAATGCAGCTTAGGAATTTGTTGGCTTTTTTTAGCAGCTGCAGCACACTGCTGGCTCGTTCTGAAATGATTGTCCGCTAGGACTCCTGGATCTATTTCATTTGTTCCATAGCTTCGTTTGGAAAGTGATTTTCAGATGTTCATCATGGGCAAAAGAGAATGGTATGCAAACGGAAAGGAGAATATACAACAGAATGAATTGGATACGGTACCTAATCACACTGTAGAGATGTAAAAGATGCTATTGGGACATTGTGTTGTGGTCCACCAGCAGCCTGATGACCTGGCAGCAGAGTCGGAGAGTGAGGAGGCTGGGGAGGACAATGGGCCAGTCCTGGAGTTAGGGGAAGGCCTGGACGAGAGCTCTGCGTCGGAGGCAGAGATGGGGCCAGGGCCATCTGGGAGCGATGCATGGACTCCAGAGCCTCCAGAGGCAGACAACAGAGAGGCAGAGGAACAGGAGGAGCCTGTTCCTAGTGCACTCATGTGAAGAGCTGCCAAAAGGCAAGAGTAGCTGAAGCAAAAAGGACAACTCGGGAGTAAGGCCAGAAGATGATTGGCCCCTCCCATAAGGCTTAAAAGAGCAGCAACGAGCGTTGGGGTCTTTGTAGAAAAGCAACGTTGATTCCAGTGCTTCTTGTCAGCGTCTCTTGAACTTTGTGGGGGGTTTGCCAAGAAAAGCCTCTGGCAGGTTGCCAAAGACATCAAAGGTTGGTGATAAGGCCGACCGACTGGTTATGAAGAATTTGTTTTGGACTAAGATGAGAATGAATTAATTCTCAGCTGTTTTAATAAAATAAGTTTGTTCAGGACTGAATTGTGTTTGGTAATCAGTACTTGGGCCTCGGTCACAACACATTGTAGTTTCCATCTCCATATTTTTAAAAAATGGCTATTTATTTATTTACTCAATTTGCATAGCCGGCCACCTCAACAACTAATTGTATGTATTTTATTGAATAGCCCGAAGGCCTTTTCAGAAAAAAAAAAAAGAGAGAGAGAGAGAGAGAGAGAAAGATAAAGCAAACAGTTACAGAAATAACAGTGTAAAAATATATGATATATGGCATTAAAATTTAACAATATCGAAGTTCAATAACTAAATTTCCAAAACTAGATAACCCAAATAAGATAGCTCCTCTCTAACTCAGCTCGTCTTTCTTACAATCAATGAAATTCTTTTCAATATAACTGGCTCGTATTGCTGTCATCCTTTTAAGATAGCGAGTGATAGCCCTTACCAGGGGAGGAGAGTCTGCCTTCAATAGAAATGTTAATTTATGCCTTACATTCCAGTGGGCAAAACAACTAATTCTGGATGGTGAATGATATCAAAATAGATGACAATATTTTTAACTTGTAACTCAGGATTGGTTTGGGAGTCCTTGATGCTCTCTGAGCTTGGTTGTTTTCTTACAGACATTTCGCACCCAGCAAGGTAACATCATCAGTGCAGATGATGCGAGAGCAGAGAGCACCAAGGACCCGAACAAATACTCTACCAAACTATACTGTTCAGAATCAATGCAGCAACTTGGACACTGTATCAAGTATGACTTCCCTTTTTATTTAACCAGTTTGCCAAGCTGCCTAACTCAACAAGTGATTCCAGGTGTTGAACAATATCAAAGTAAAAGTTAAAAAAAAAAACAATTGCAAAAAAATAAAGAACACAATAGCCAAGGAAGTATCGCAGTCCACAATCGCCTGCACAGATTAAGAGATGGATCCCTTCACACACTCAGGGCCTCAGTCCCAGTAACAAGATTCTTAGGGCATGCAAAAGGCCACCAAGGTTGGGGTCATCTTGATTTCTGGGTGAGGTGGGTGGGGGTGGAGAATGTTTCATAGGGTGGGTGCTATGGCAGAAAATTCCTCTTTCTCTTTCTCTATATTCTCTCTCTCTCTCTCTCTCTCTCTCTCTCTCTCTCTCTCTCTCTCTCTCTCTCTCTCTCTCTCTTTCTCTCTCTCATCTATCTATTTATCTATTTATCATCTATCTATCATCTATCTATCTATCTATCTATCTATCTATCTATCTATCATCTATCTATCTATCTATCTATCTATCTATCTATCTATCTATCTCCCATCTCTATCATCTCTCTCTCTCTCTCGTCTATCTCTTTAGCAATCTATCATCTATCTACCTACCTATCTATCTATCTATCTATCTATCTATCTATCTATCTATCTATCTTTCTATCTATCTATCTCCCTATCTCCCATCTCTATCATCTCTCTCTCTCTACCTATCTATCATCTATCTCTTTATCTACCTATCATCTATCTATCTACCTACCTACCTATCTACCTTTCTACCAACATACCTACCTACCCTGTTTTCCCCCAAATAAGACATCCCTGATAATAAGCCCAATCAGGCTTTTGAGTGCATGGCAATAAGGCCAAGCGCTTATTTCAGGGTTCAAAAAAATATAAGACAGGGTCTTATTTTCGGGAAAACACGGAACCTACCTACCTACCTACCTACCTACCTACCTACCTACCTATCTCTATCATTTATCTATCATCTGCCTACCTACCTACTTACCTACCTATATATCATTTTCTATTTATTTTGGTACAAAATAAGTTTTGACTCCTGGTTTGCCTGGACAAATCCATGGCATTTTCTTGTGGAAGTGGTTAACCCTCGCTTATTTGCTCCCAGGGCTCCAGAGAGTGACTGGCCAAAGTCCCTCAGTTGACTTTCATGCCTAAAATGGGACTAGAATTCACAGTTGCCTGGTGATTGGCTCAAAATCACTCAACAGCTTTGATGCCTAAAGCAGGAGTAGAATTCACAGACTCCTGGTGACTGACTGAAAGTCAACCAGGAGCTTTCATGCCCGAGGTGAGACTAACGATCTCCTGGTTTCTGGCTTTTAACCATTATACCAAGCTGGTCTTCACACCACACATAGACCAAGAATAATGTCTAATGTCAAGTCACTTTTATATCATTGCCAGAAAACCTACCTAGACACAGGTCCAGCTCTGAGCTAAGGCCAAGCAGACACTCGCCTAGGAGTGCCAAATTTTAACGAGGGCCAACAATTGAAATTCTTTCAAAAAGCTCAATTTAAAAAAAGCAACAACAACAGTGACGACAACAACGCAGTAATAGCACACCGTTGTTCTATTTGCAGGTCTCTTCCAGATCTTTATCTTCTCTTCTGCTGTCTTTAGGTATCGCCACATCCGTCCGCTATCCAGACTTTTTTTGTCTTTCTTACCGACAATTGGGATTACGATTTTTTTGCATTTTCTTCTTGACCAGCTGTCCCAGATTAAAAATTAAAAACTATCTGGGAAGAATAGTTGGATGTGACGGAGGCGATTTCTCCCCCATCCTTTCTGTTTTCCGGCTTGCTCATCCAAGAAGGGAAAACAAAACCAAACAGAAACGATCTAATAATAATAAGAAGAATAAGAATAATAATAAATTGTGTGTTGTCCCGATTGTAATTGGAGCCCTTGGAGCAATACCCAAAGGGCTACCCCGCTATTTAGAAATTCTAAATTTGCCGGACTTGAACATTTTGACTCTACAAAAATCCACCTTACTCGGAACAGCTTACATCCTCCGACGATACCTTAACAGTTCCTAGGTCCTTGGTTAGGACTTGAGCTGCTGAGCTATTAACCAGCCTCAAAGGCTGTGAATCTCACTAAAGATTAAATAATAATAATAATAATAATAATAATAATAATAATAATAATAATAATAATAATAATAATAATCTCCAAGGGCTCCAATTACAATTGGGACATTGTAATTGCTCCAAGGTCTCCAATTACAATGTCCCGATTGTAATTGGAGCCCTTGGAGCAATACCCAAAGGACTACCCCGCTATTTAGAAATTTACCAGACTTGAACATTTTGACTCTACAAAAAACCACCTTACTCGGAACAGCTTACATCCTCCAACGATACTGTCGCACTTCAACCTGCATTTACTCTAGTGCTGACATAAGAAGGAGAAGCGAAGGCGTCTGGAAAGGGACGTTTGACTTTTCACCTACTTATTTTCCCTGGAGATAATATCCCCTAGGAGATGGGATGGGAGGGGGGAAATTCCTTTGAGCTGGAGTAGATTAGGGGTAGAATGACTTGGAAGATGGCCAATGAGTGCAGGAGAGTGGGGAACGGAAAGGGAGGGTTTGGGGGCTGGACGTCAGTGTTGGCTTTGTTTGGAGTCGGGTTAGAATGTCGTGCTTAATAAATAGGAGTTTTTCTTCAAAGACTTTGTTTGAAATGCAATTTATTTGAGATGACCTTGAAACTTGACAGATAACTTAACAGTTCCTAGGTCCTTGGTTAGGACTCGAGCTGCTGAGCTATTAACCAGCCTCAAAGGCTGTGAATCTCACTAAAGATTAACTAATAATAATAATAATAATTAATAATAATTAATAATAATAATAATAATAATAATAATAATAATAATAATAATAATAATAATAATAACAACAACAACAACAACAACAACAACAATGATAATACCCTCTTGCAATAAATAAGCTCCCAGCCAGCTGGATGATTTGCAGTAAGGAAATGAGAGCCAAACTCTTGATAGAAACAAAGGCAGTGTTTGGTGAGAAGAAATTGCTTGAAGCAGGTTAACCTTGCACAGTTCCACTCTTCTCATTTGTCCGTGGTGTGATTAACAGTAACCTCCACAATTGCTTTTTATTTTTATTTTTTTAAAAAAATAGTCTTGGTTTTGATCTCCCCAAACATAGCCTTTCATTATGCAAATCAGCGCTGGGGGATGAGCTCCCTTTCTCCACTTTGTTTGTTTATATTGCAGCTAAATTAAAGATGTTTCTCTCTCTCTCCTTTTTTTTTTTTCCCTTTTGGCAGTACCAGTGTGTTTCCTCCAGGAGTCATATGCTTTTGATTAATCACACATAATTGGTAGGCAGCATGTGGGGTGAAGTAATTTCATACCAATCACTACCTATTATTTAAGATTGCTTTGACAAGTCGCTGTGTCTGGTTCATCAGGTGCCCTGGGGCAAGGCTGAACAATCCCGCTAAGAGTTTATGTACATATTATATATATATATAAATATATATTTTCCAGCCAAAACAGGATAACCTTAAGAAGACAAAGTTGTTTAAAGAGCCTGGAGTTTTTTTTTCTGCAAGTGGAAGTAAGGAAAAATGGCAAGCAGAATATTACCTTTCTGGTTTGGGGCACCTGTTCTCGAACGATAAGTTTGAAGACAACAGATAAGTGCTGCTTATAAGGTCCTGCTTCGCTAGTCTTCTCAAGAAAGCAGAACTCTTGAAATGATTATCATTTCAAAAGGAACTTCTATTGAAAGACAGTGATAGCTAAGGAAATGTAGGCAGGATCTGAAGTTTCCCGCTCAAAGCGTTACGTTAAACCGCTACCAGCAATGTACAGTTTAACACTGAATGTACAGTTTAACACTGAGACAATCCCAAAGTGCGAAGATGTTTTGAGAACCTCAGGCAGAGAAGGTGATAACTGTCAACTCCCAGGCGCTTCAGTTTGGCTTTCTCCGATGGTGAGATAACTGTGGGGGCACCCGCCCTCTGGAATGAGCTCCCTCCCGGAATACGACTGATCCCGGACCTCCGTACTTTCCGTAAGGCCCTGAAGACTTTTTTATTCCACCAAGCCGGCCTAGCCTAAAAGGTTTTATGGGTTAGTTTTTTAAATTGTATAGATGTGGGGTTTTAAATTGGGAGGCCGATCGATTTAATTTATTTTAGTTATTTTTAACTTTTATATTATATGTGTCTTAATTTCGGCTGTTCACCGCCCGGAGTCCTTTGGGAGAAGGGCAGTATACAAATTTAAATAAATAAATAAATAAATAAATAAATAAATAAATAAATAATAAAGCAGATGGCTCCAAGCACATTCTTCTCTCCCTCCCTAACATGACCTGAGCAGAGGTGGTATTCAGCCGGTTCGTACCGGTTCAGGTGAATGGGTAGTAGAGTTTGCGGATGGGCCCACTCACCCGCCTTGGCTCTATGCTGTCCTATTTAGGCACGTTTTCGAGGCCAGGTGCATACGCGGAAGGCACGCGAGCAAGCAAAGCGCATGCATGGAACGCCGGGCGCATGCGTGGAAAGGTGCGCACAGAAGTGAAATGAACATGCACACGAGCGGCAAACTGGTGGTAAAAATATTGAAAACCCACTACTGGACCCGAGGCACATTCCTTTCCCCCTCCGTATTTCCCACAAGGTACAGCAAAGCAAATCATGGCAAAGAAACCCCATGCAAAGATTCCTCCCTCCCCCCCAAGCCTCCCCCCCCACCAGAATGGCAGCATCCCAACAGAGAACTATGGGACCTGGCAAGTGCCAAAAGTCAGGAAAGTTCAGATCATCCTCAACTTATAACAGTTTGTTTAGAGACTGTTTGTATTGTGGCTCCATCCTCCGAGCCTATCTTATTGGAGGAAGAAGGCTCCAAACATGAAGGAGAGGAGACGGCCAGGCCTCCCTCTCCAGGACCCTCCTCTCTGGCAATGCCTCAGGTGTCTCCCAAGGGAGAAGAGATTGGCCAGGAGCCAGGTGTTTCTGAGCCGTCGGATAGTGACGAAGAAACATTGTGGTTGGACCCACGCCAGCATCGGAGAGACAAGCATGAGCCGCAGAAAAGGAGGTGTGCCAGAGATTAAGCTGAGTCACTGGACCACACCCCACAGGCTATAAAAGGGAGTGTGGTGGCCATTCGGACTCTGTGACGGACAAAGCTAAATCTCTGGCGAGTCACTTTGCACCTTTGGACACAACGCCTATTTGCTGTGGATTTAATTACAAACTGGACTATTCAAACTGTGTGTATTTTTGTCTGTGTTATCGGAGTAAAAGTTCTTGGCATGCAGCTACGGAGTTGCTGCCAAGTTCCTTATCACTGACGTTGAGTATTTGAAGAATTTATTTAACCCTCAGCTGGCTGGTTGGGTGCGTGTGTGGGATGGGGACAGAACAGTTTGTTTAGTGATCGTTCAAAATTACAACAGCACTGAAAAAAGTGACTGACAATCATTTTTCACACTTATGACCGTTGCAGCATCCCCATGGTCACGTGATTTATATGTAGATGCTTGACAACTGACTCATATTTATGACTGTGGCAGCATCCTGGGGTCACATGATCCCCTTTTGTGACTTTCTGATAAGAAAAGTCCATAGGGAAACTGTCAGAGTTTCTTGCAAAAATCAAATCCAGAAGCACACAAGATAAACTGGTGCAGCAGGATTCATTAACTTCTTTATATACACAATAATACTTGAAGTAAATTTACAATACCAACAGCAGATTCACAGTCTCATTTCAGCTCAGATCAGCAGACAAGTTCACACACACACACTGGTTTCAGTTTCTCTTCTTTACAGACTCAGAAGCTGCAGACTAAGACACGCCCTGGCTCCAGTCTGCGTCAGCTCCCAATTGGCTGACTTAGTTGCTATGCCTATTTATTGGCTGACCTTGTTACCATGTCTTCCCAGTCAGGAACATTCTAACAGAAACCTGGTTGCTGATTTCACAACTGCAGTGATTCACTTAATAAGTGTGGCAAGAGAAGGTGTAAAATGGGCCAAAATTCACTGAACAAATTTCTCACTTAGCAACATAAATTGTGGCCGTAAGTCGAGGACTACCTGTAAAAGTAAGGGCCAGGTGGCTCAGCAGACTGATAGCATTGGGATTAACACCAGCTGTCTGCAATTACTGTAAGTTCGAATCTCCCCAGGCTCAAGGTTGACTCAGCCTTCCATCCTTTCTAAGGGAGGTAAATTGAGGACCCAGATTGTGCGGGCAATAAGCTGACTTTGTATAAATATACAAAAGGATGAAGGCTATTGCTTAACGCATTGTAAGCCGGCCTGAGTCTCCAGAGAAGGGCAGCATATAAATCAAATTAAAAAAAAAAAGAGGCTATAGAGAAGAATTAAGGTCTCGCTCTGAAATTATGTTTCAAAAATCCAGAGGAATCTTTTGGGGAGTAAAGTAAGGCTTCAAATCATGGGGACAGGAGTATTAAACTAAAGGGAGTTGCTTTATTTGTTCTGTTTCGATTTCCAGATATTTGTAGGAGGTGCAGGCAGGGCTAAGTGAAATGTGTAATCTGTTATGACCCAGGCGGTCACAGTTAGGCAAGCCTCCAGGGAGTTCTTTATTTCTCTTGGGAATGGTTCAGCGGTGGGTTCTACTTACCTTTACTACCGGTTCGCAATGGATTTCGCTCACACATACGCAGAAGCTTCTGCGCATGCACAGATTGCTTCTGATGATGTCAGGGTCAGTGGGCGGAGCCTCCCGCCAGTTTTACTGCCGGTTCTATAGAACCGGTCCGAACCGGGGGCAACCCATCACTGGAATGGTTAAACAAATGGCCCTTCACTTACCAGTAAGGCTCCACCCTCAGTACCCCAAACAACAGTTGATAGATTACCCAGCCAGTCCACAAGGCAAAAGTCCAGGCATAAGACAAGGGCAGTTTTGAAGACAAAGTCTTCAAGGCTAGGACAAGACAAGAAGAGTCCTCAAAGCAAGACAAAATCAATCTTCAGAGCAAGACAAAAGGTCTGAGTCAAAGCCAGGGCAGTGGTGATATTCAGCCGGTTCTATCCGGTTCGGGCAGACCGGTAGCGGCGGCTGCGAGAGGCTCCGCCCACCAGCCCGGACATCTTCATGTCCCATTTTTGACGCTCTGTGTATGCATGGTAGGTTCTGCGGATGTGCACTCGGGCTCACATTTGCACACTTACCTTCGGTAGCGAAGGTAAGTGAATAGCACCCCTGAGCCAGGGGAATGTAATCCGAAAACAAACACTTGTTCCTGACAAAAGACCCTCCTCATGGCGTCTCCCTAAATACTATTCCTCTGGTGAGCCTTGTGAGGAGAGGTGGGGTGCCTTCCTCCTGATTAGTTGGGTCGTCCTGCGCTGACTTTTCCTCCTTTCCATTCTCCGCACTTAAGGATCGGACGGGGAGGCAGTTGCTCATCTCTGGAGTTCTGTCACTCCTCTGCTCCACTGCCTGCCCTTTCCCTCTCCTCCCCCCTCGCTTGGTCATCCTGCACCCTTTCTTTTTCTGAGGCCCAAGGAACCTGAGACTGCCTCATCCTCCTCCCCAGGTCATTCCACCTGGACCATAGGGACTGCGTCATCCCCCTCTGTTGGCCCCGGCACCATCTCCTCCTCCTCTTCCTTAGGGGACTGGAGGCTAAAACATATGAAGAACGGTTGCAGGAACTGGGTATGTCTAGTTTAATGAAAAGAAGGACTAGGGGAGACATGATAGCAGTGTTCCAATATCTCAGGGGTTGCCACAAAGAAGAGGGAGTCAAGCTATTCTCCAAAGCACCTGAGGGCAGGACAAGAAGCAATGGGTGGAAACTAACCAAGGAGAGAAGCAACTTAGAACTAAGGAGAAAGTTCCTGACAGTTAGAACAATTAATCAGTGGAACAAGTTGCCTCCAGAAGTTGTGAATGCTCCAACACTGGAAGTTTTTAAGAAGATGTCGGATAACCATTTGTCTGAAGTGGTGTAGGGTTTCCTGGCTAAGCAGGGGGTTGGACTAGAAGACCTCCAAGGTCCCTTCCAGCTCTGTTATTCTATTTGAAACTTCTATTTGAATCTGTCCTTGAATGGCTGTGTAGACTGGACATTAACATTTCATCACTATCCAAATTCTATTCTATTCTATTCTATTCTATTCTATTCTATTCTATTCTATTCTATTCTATTCTATTCTATTCTATTCTATTCCATTCCATTCCATTCCATTCCATTCCATTCCATCCCATCGCATCCCATCCCACCCCACCCCACCCCACCCCACCCCACCCCACCCCACTCCACTCCACTCCACTCCATTCCATTCCATTCCATTCCATTCCATTCCATTCCATTCCATTCCATTCCATTCTATTCTATTCTGTTCTATTCTATTCTATTCTATTCTATTCACTGAGTTCCTAGATTCATTCCTTGGATCTTCAAACTGGACTGGAACCTTTGAAAAAACATTGCTAAACACTGTAGACATCCCTGAAGCAGGTGGGCCAGTAATCTGAGACAAAATAAAACCTGCAATGGGGATCATGTAGGTAAAAATCCCAAAATCTGTTCGGTTGTGGGGATCCTTGGTGCTCTCTGAGTTAGGCTGTTTTCTTGCAGACTTACCTACCAAACTAGGTAACGTCACCAGTGCTAGAAGGGATAAGAATTAGAATTAAAGCACCGTGTTAAAAACTGTGAAAAGCGTGGTTTCAATTTTGAGGCTAATGTTATCCTTGAAAAATATAGTTCAAAATATATGTGTTAATATGTACAGAATATAAAATGAGAGCAAACCCCACCCTCTTCTAGCACAGATGATGTATGAAACGTTTGGAAGAAAACAACCAAACTCAGATAGCACCAAAGACTGCACCATTCAACCTTGAGCTACAAATATTCTATTCTATCGGTATCTTTTCAATTTCAAGTTTGAAAGAGCACTAATGTTCTTTAGACTTTGGGATGCTGAACTGTCTCTCCCTGTGTTCATAATATTCTTTCTTCAAAGCCAACAACAGATTGCTTAATGAACACCTGAAGCCAAATTCTCACCCATTAAAACCTACTTATTCTTCGTGGTTAAGCAGCTATTTTGGAATAATATTGAGCTGTACTTAGATGGATTTGGGCAGGCCAAGCAGATGCTTGCTTCCTACTACCATCCATTCAAATCATTTCTCATGGAATTGGTCCAAAAAAGCTAACTATATCTTTGGGCTGGTCAGGTCATTTGATGAATCTTAGAATTCATAGAATAATGGAGTTGGACCTTGGAGGTCTTCTAGTCCAACCATCTGCTTGAGCAGATTTCAGACAAATAAAATTAGAACAGAACAGAACAGAACAGAACAGAACAGAATAGAATAACAGAGTTGGAAGGGACATTGAAGGTCTCCTAGTCCAATCCCCTGCTCAGGAAGGAAACCTTATATCATTTCAGACAAATGGTTGTCCAATCTCTTCTTAAAAACTTCCAGTGTTGGAGAATGTACAACTTCTGGAGGCAAGTTGTTCCACTGATTAATTGTTCTAACTGTCAGGAATTTTTTTCTTAGTTCTAGGTTGCTTCTCTCCTTAATTAGTTTCCATCCATTGCTTCTTGTCCTGCCTTCAGGTGCTTTGGAGAATAGATTTAGACCCCCTCTTTTTTGTGGCAGCCCCTTGGATATTGGAAGACTGCTATCATGTCACCCCTACTGCTTCTTTTCATTAAACTAGATATACCCAATTCCAACAACCGTTCTTCATATGTTTTAGCCTCCAGTCCCCTAATCATCTTTGTTGCTCTTCCCTGCACTCTTTCCAGAGTCCCTACATCTTTTTTATAATATGAGGACCAAAACTGGATGCAGTATTCCAAGTGTGGCCTTACCAAGGCATTATAAGGTGGTATTAACACTTCACGTGATCTTGATTCTATCCCTCTGTTAATTTTCCTTGAAGACGTTTCGCTTCTCATCCAAGAAGCTTAATCAATTCACTTCTTGGATGAGAAATGAAATACATACCAAGGAAAAACTAAGAAAGCCCTGTTGCTTTTTGGGAAAAAAAAAAAAAACCTTTGGGACAACCATGACCTGGATATAATTGCGGATCTCCATAGACATTTCTGTGGACTGGATATCTCAGTTCTTCAGCCTATCCTCACAAACTGTGTCTCCAAGTCCTTATTTTATTTACGTTGCCCTCTTCTAACTGTAGATCGGTACAGATGAATTAACACATTACAATAAAGTGCTCGATAACTACAATATGTCTAATATACTGTACATTCTCTTGACTAAGGTCAATGATGAATGACTAATAGTGATTCTCTTCTATTGAGACACGATTAAAGTGATGTTCAGACTGGGGTACAGACTCTTGAATATTCATCTGATGAATCAAAGTTGTCCCTTCTTCTTTCTTTGTCTTTATAGGGTTATCCTTAACAAGAAAGTGTTTAATGCATCTTCTTTGTGCTGGGAATAAT